>NC_057419.1:2131312-2251932 GCF_019320065.1 Cervus canadensis
TCAATCTTTCCCAGCATCAGGGTCTTTTCAAATGAGTCAGCTCTTCGCATCAGGTGGCCAAAGCATTGGAGCTTCAGTATCAACTCTTTCAATGAATATTCAGGGCTGATTTCCTTTAGGATTGATTGGTTGGATCTCCTTGCAGTCCAAGGGACTCGAGAGTCTTCTCCAACACCACAGTTCAAAAGCATCAATTCTTTGGCACTCAGCCTTCTTTATGGTCCAAATCTCACATCAATACATGACTACTGGAAAAACCATAGCTTTGACTATACAGACCTTTGTTGGCAAAGTGATATCTCTGCTTTTTAATATGCTGTCATAGTTTGTCATACTGTAGGTTTGTCATAGTTTTCCTTCCAAAGAACAAGCACCTTTTAACTTCGTGGCTGCAGTCACCATCTGCAGTGATTTTGGAGCCCAGGAAAATAAAATCTGGTACTGTTTCCATTTTTTCTAAATTGCCTTGCCTCATGATTATTTTTGTATATTTTATATCCTTTACTTGACAGGTCACTGGGAGCAGAGAAAGGGTCTTTTTCATCTTTGTGTTCTCCATGATACCGAATACAATCTATTATGCATTGTGGACACACAATAAGTGTGTTTTGGTTAACTTGATAGCTAATACCAGAGGGATGGATAAAATAGAGTTATCATTCATAAGAATTAATGTACATTGAGTGCATACTCTGTGCCAGGTACTATACCAAAGCTTTACAATAATTATTTAATATTTCACAAAATCCCATGAGATAAGCACCATTACTAGTTTTTACTTGCCCAAGATCTCACAGTCAGTAAGTTAGAGCCTGGGGCAGAATCATCTGACTCTAAATCTTCTGCTTTAATCAGTGTGTTATAATGCAAAGCAACATGGTGGGAACTCAAACATTTTGAGTTTGGAAGAGGGTTACCAGATGAGAGACTAGCTCTTATTTCCTGGAGGACTTAGCATCTGGGTTTGGAAAGCTAGATTGGGGCTAAATTGTGGATATCTTTGAATGTCAGGTATGGTATGAGAAGTCAGTCATCTCCTTTTCCCTGATTTCCATCTGTAACAGTCTAGATGCTTATTACCTTCTGAGGCCCAACATAAATACCCGATGTGATATGAGAACTTCCACAATCCTCCAACTCACATAGAATTGCCCCTACTTCCATAGTACTTTGTTTACATCTCTGCATTGATGCATAACATTACTTTCTTAATGGTAATAGTCTGTGGATGTGTCTATCTTCTTCACATTTTATAAATTCTTTGACAGCAGGCACCTTATTTTACCAGAATATGTGTGCATATATTTTTCTCATTTCCTCTTTATTATATATCTACAAAATCATGTACAGATGTGAGAGTTCGACCATAAAGAAGGCTTAGCACTAAAGAATTGATGCTTTTGAACTGTGGTGCTGGAGAAAACTCTTGAGAGTCCCTTGGACAGGAAGGAGATCAAACCAGTCAATCCTAAAGGAAATCAACCCTGAATATTCATTGGAAGGACTGATGCTGAAGCTTAAGCTCCAATATTTTGGCCACCTTGCAAAGATCTGACTTCATGGAAAAGAAAGGAAAGACTGAGGGCAGCAGGAGAAGGGGGCAACAGAGGATGAGATGGTTGGATGGCATCACCACCTCAACGGACATAAGTTTGAGCAAGCTCTGGGATATAGTGAAGGATAGGGAAGCGTGGCATGCTGCAGTCCATGGAGTCACAGAGAGTCAGACAGGACTCAGTGATTGAACAGCAACAGTATGAATAGCTACACTAGTGATGTATAAAAAAGATGTAGAATTCAACAGCCGATTAGAAAATTCAGTATAAAAATAGCCCTTTCACAGTAGCCCCCAAATATAAAAGGCAGCTAAAAAGATAGCTAACAAAGACGAATACACCATTACACATAAAAGCATAAAATTGTACTAAAGAACATTTCAAAAATATCTGAAAGTAAAGAAATAAACTTATTAAGATCTATACAGAGTCTGGGATTTTACCTATACACAATCTAAGATATTAGGCTGCTCTAGTTCCATAGATTCTGGCATAAGACGTGAGAATCTTGGGTGAGAGACAAAAGACTTTATTATTGACAATAAAAGCAGTAATTAGAGCTTCATTATGATTTGTCTGTCCCTAATACCCCCCCAATCTCCTAACCAAGTCCCACAAGGATGATACGAAGGATGCTGAACACATACTGGATTGTGTTACAGGAGAGGAACAATGAGTTTGGAGGTTCCACTGATTTTATAGAAAGTAAAAGCAAGTCTGCTCTTTTTCTGTGGGGAGATATTTCCTCACCCTTCACTGCAAACATGACCCTGAGAAATGGCTCAGAAAAACAGGTTTCAAGGATTGTATTTTGGCATACTCAATAAGAAAATACAGGGATACAAAGAGATCACGGAGGATTGTTTCTCCCAAACAATGTTGCATTTATACATGGGAAGACATGTCAATAAGTTAGCTAAGTCGCTTCAGTCCTGTCCGACTCTTTGTGATCTTATAGAATGTAACTCACCAGGCTCCTCTGTCCATGGGATTCTCCAGGCAAGAATAATGGACTAGGTTGCCATGTCCTCCTTCAGGGGATCTTCCCCACCCAGGAATCAAACCCAAGTTTCTATGTCTCTTGCATTGGCAGGCAGGTTCTTTACCACTAGTATGACCTGGGAAACCCACCAAAAGTTAGCAATTCACCTTAAATTAATCCGTAAGTCCAGTAACACTCCAATCAAAATATTAATATTAACAAGACCATTTTTTGTGAAACTTGAAGATTGATTACAAAATTGGAAAAGGCATATACAGAAAATTTGGTTTCCCTGACAGCTCAGTTGTAAAGAATCCGCCTGCAATGCAGGAGACCCCAGTTATATTCCTGAGTCAGGAAGATTTGCTGGAGAAGGGATAGGCTACCCACTCTAGTATTCTTGGGCTTTGCATTTGGCTCAGCTGGTAAAGAACCTGCCTGCAATGTGGGAGACCTGGGCTCAATTCCTGGGTTGGGAAGATTCCCTGGAGAAGGGAAAGGCTACCCACTCCAGTATTGTGGCCTGGAGAATTCCATGGACAGTATAGTCCATTGGCTCACAAAGAGTCGGACACAACTGAGAGACTTTCACGTTCACATTCTTTATACAGAAAATTGATTTATGAAGGAAGTTGCATTGCAAAAGAGTGGAGAAAAGATTGATAAGAATGGTATTGATCTGGGGGCTGATTTTATGTGTGTCTTCATTTTGTGAGTATTCATCAAGATGTACAGTTAAGATATGTCCATTTTCTGTATGTGTGTTATACTTAAGTAAAAACCTTTTGAAAACCTGCTTTTTTTTTTTTTTACATGGCAACATGGCATATTGTAGCATTAACAGCTTTTTAAATTTGAGAGCCTCTTTTATTTATTTTTTTCATTTATTATTATTAGTTGGAGGCTAATTACTTTACAATATTGTAGTGGTTTTTGCCATACATTGACATGAATCAGCCATGGATTTACGCATGTTCCCCATCCCGATCCCCCCACCTGCCTCCCTCCCCATCCCATCCCTCTGGGTCTTCCCAGTGCACCAGCCCCAAGCACTTGTCTCATGCATCCAACCTGGACTGGCAATCTGTTTCACCCTTGATAGTATACTTGTTTCAATGCTATTCTCTCAGAACATCCCACCCTCGCCTTCTCCCACAGAGTCCAAAGGTCTGTTCTGTACATCTGTGTCTCTTTTTCTGTTTTGCATATAGGGTTATCGTTACCATCTTTTAAAATTACATATATATGCATTAGTATACTGTATTGGTCTTTATCTTTCTGGCTTACTTCACTCTGTATAGTGGGCTCCAGTTTCATCCATCTCATTAGAACTGATTCAAATGAATTCTTCTCAATGGCTGAGTAATATTCCATAGTGTATATGTACCATAGCTTCCTTATCCATTCGTCTCCTGATGGGCATCAGGGTTGCTTCCATGTCCTGGCTATTATAACAGTGCTGCAATGAACGTTGGGGTGCACATGTCTCTTTCAGATCTGGTTTCCTCAGTGTATATGCCTAGGAGTGGGATTGCTGTGTCATATGGCAGTTCTATTTCCAGGTTTTAAAGGAATCTCCACAGCGGCTGTACTAGTTTGCATTGCCACCAACAGTGTAAGAGGGTTCCCTTTTCTCCACACCCTCTCCAGCATTTATTGCTTGTAGACTTTTGGATAGCAGCCATCCTGACTGGCGTGTAATGGCACCTCACTGTGGTTTGGATTTGCATTTCTCTGATAAAGAGTGATGTTCAGCATCTTTTCATGTGTTCGTTAGCCATCTGTGTGTCTTCTTTGGAGAAATGTCTGTTTAGTTCCTTGGCCCATTTTTTGATTGGGTCATTTATTTTTCTGGAATTGAGCTGCAGGAGTTGCTTGTATATTTTTGAGATTAGTCCTTTGTCTGTTGCTTCGTTTGCTATTATTTTCTCCCAATCTGAGGGCTGTCTTTTCACCTTGTGTATAGTTTCCTTGTTGTGCAAAAGCTTTTAAGTTTATTAGGTCCCATTTGTTTATTTTTGCTTTTATTTCCAGTATTCTGGGAGGTGGGTCATAGAGGATCCTGCTGTGGTTTACGTCGGAGAGTGTTTTGCCAATGTTCTCCTCTAGGAGTTTTAGAGTTTCTGGTCTTACATTTAGAACTTTAATCCATTTTGAGTTTATTTTTGTGTCTGGTGTTAGAAAGTGTTCTAGTTTTATTCTTTCACAAGTGGTTGACCAATTTTCCCAGCACCAATTGTTAAAGAGGTTGTCTTTTTTTTTCACTGTATATCCTTGCCTCCTTTGTCAAAGATAAGGTGTCCATAGGTTCGTGGATTTATCTCTGGGCTTTCAATTTTGTTCCATTGATCTATATTTCTGTCTTTGTGCCAGTACCATACTGTCTTGATGACTGTGGCTTTATAGTAGAGCCTGAAGTCAGGCAAATTGATGCCTCCAGTTCCATTCTTCTTTCTCAAGATTCCTTTGGCTATTTCAAGTTTTTTGTATTTCCATACAAATTGTGAAATTATTTGTTCTAGTTCTGTGAAAAATACCGTTGGTAGCTTGATAGGGATTGCATTGAATCTATAGATTGCTTTGGGTAGAATAGCCATTTTGACAATATTGATTCTTCCAACACATGAACACAGTATATTTCTCCATCTGTTTGTGTCCTCTTTGATTTCTTTCATCAGTGTTTTATAGTTTTCTATGTATAGGTATTTCATTTCTTTAGGTAGATATACTCCTAAGTATTTTATTTTCTGTTGCAATGCTGAAAGGTATTGTTTCCTTAATTTCTCTTTCTGCTTTCTCATTGTTAGTGTATAGGAATGCAAGGGATTTCTGTGTTAATTTTATATCCTGCAACATTACTGTATATATTGATTAGCTGTAGTAATTTTCTGGTAGAGTCTTTAGGGTTTTCTATGTAGAGGATCATGTCGTCTGCAAACAGTGAGAGTTTCACTTCTTCTTTTCCCATCTGGATTCCTTTTATTTCTTTTTCTGCTCTGATTGCTGTGGCCAAAACTTCCAAAACTATGTTGAATAGTAGTGGTGAGAGTGGGCACCCTTGTCTTGTTCCTGACTTTAAGGGAAATACTTTCAATTTTTCACCATTGAGGATAATGTTTGCAGTGGGTTTGTCATATATAGCTTTTATTATGTTGAGGTATGTTCCTTCTATTCCTGCTTTCTGAAGAGTTTTTATCATAAATGGAAGTTGAATTTTGTCAAAGGTTTTTTCTGCGTCTATTGAGATAATCATATGGTTTTTATCTTTCAACTTGTTAACGTGGTGTGTGACATTGATTGATTTGCGGATATTAAAGAATCCTTGCATTCCTGGGATAAAGCCCACTTGGTCATGATGTATGATCTTTTTAATATGTTGTTGGATTCTGTTTGTTAAGGATTTTTGCATCTATGTTCATCAGTGATATTGGCCTGTAGTTTTCTTTCTTTTTTTTTTTGTGGCATCTTTGTCTGGTTTTGGTATTAGCGTGATGGTGGCCTCATAGAATGAGTTTGGAAGTTTGCCTTCTTCTGCAATTTTCGGGAAGAGTCTGAGTAAAATAGATGTTAGCTCTTCTCTAAATTTTTGTTAGAATTCAGCTGTGAAGCCATCTGGTCCTGGGCTTTTGTTTGTTGGAAGATTTCTGATTACAGTTTCAATTTCCATGCTGATGATGGGTCTGTTAAGATCTTCTATTTTTCCTGGTTCAGTTTTGGAAAGTTATACTTTTCTGAGAATTTGTCCATTTCTTCCAAGTTGTCCACTTTATTGACATATAGCTGCTGGTAGTAGTCTCTTATGATCCTTTGTATTTCAGTGTTGTCTGTCGTGATCTCTCCATTTTCATTTCTAATTTTGTTGATTTGGTTCTTCTCCCTTTGTTTCTTGATAAGTCTGGCTAACGGTTTGTCAATTTTATTTACCTTTTCAGAAAACCAGCTTTTAGCTTTATTGATTTTTGCTATGGTCTCTTTTGTTTCTTTTGCATTTATTTCTGCCCTAATATTTAAGATTTCTTTCCTTCTGCTAACCCTGGGGTTCTTCATTTCTTCCTTCTCTAGTTGCTTTAAGTGTAGAGTTAGGTTATTTATTTGAATTTTTTCTTGTTTCTTGAGGTAAGCCTGTATTGCTATGAACCTTCCCCTTAGCACTGCTTTTACAGTGTCCCATAGGATTTGGGTTGTTGTGTTTTCATTTTCATTCGTTTCTATGCATATTTTGATTTCTTTTTTTTAATTTCTTCTATGATTTCTTGGTTATTCAGAAGTGTGTTATTTAACCTCCATATGTTGGAATTTTTAATAGTTCTTTTTTTTCCTGTAATTGAGATTTAATCTTACTGCGTTGTGGTCAGAAAAGATGGCTGGGATGATATCAATTTTTTTGAAATTACCAAGGCTAGATTTATGGCCCAGGATATGATCTATTCTGGAGAAGGTTCCATGTGCACTTGAGAAAAAGGTGAAATTGATTGCTTTGGGGTGAAATGTCCTATAGATATCAATTAGGTCTAGCTGGACTATTGTGTCATTTAAAGTTTGTGTTTCCTTGTTAATTTTCTGTTTAGTTGATCTATCCATAGGTGTGAGTGGAGTATTAAAGTCTCCCACTATCATTGTGTTATTGTTAATTTCCCCTTTCATACTTGTTAGCATTTGCCTTACATATTGCGGTGCTCCTACATTGGGTGCATATATATTTATAATTGTTATATCTTCTTGGATTGATCCTTTGATCACTATGTAGTGTCCTTCTTTGTCACTTTTCACAGCCTTTATTTTAAACTATTTTATCTGATATGAATATTGTGACTCCTGCTTTCTTTTGGTCTCCATTTGTGTGAAATATTTTTTTCCAGCCTTCCACTTTCAGTCTGTATGTGTCCCTTGCTTTGAGGTGGGTCTCTTGTAGACAGCATATATAAGAGTCTTGCTTTTTTATCCATTCAGCCATTCTTTGTCTTTTGGTTGGGGCATTCAACCCATTTACATTTAAGGTAAGTATTGATAAGAATGGTCCCGTTTCCATTTGCTTTGTTGTTTTGGGTTCCCGTTCACACAACCTTTCTGTGTTTCCTGTCTAGAGAAGATCCTTTAGCATTTGTTGAAGAGCTGGTTTGGTGGTGCTGAATTCTCTCAACTTTTGCTTGTCTATAAAGCTTTTGAATTCTCCTTCATATGTAAACTAGATCCTTGCATGGTACAGTAATATAGGTTGTTGGCTACTCTCTTTCATAAATTTAAGTATATCCTGTCATTCCCTTCTGGCCTGAAGGGTTTCTATTGATAGATCAGCTGTTATCCTTATGGGAATCCCTTTGTGTGTTATTTGTTGTTTCTCCTTTGCTGCTTTTAATATTTGTTCTTTGTGTTTGATCTTTGTTAATCTGATTAATATGTGTCTTGGGGTGTTTCGCCTTGGGTTTATCCTGTTTGGGACTCTCTGGGTTTATTGGACTTGGGTGGCTATTTCCTTCCCCATTTTAGGGAAGTTTTCAGCTATTATCTCCTGGAGTATTTTCTCATGCCCTTTCTTTTTGTCTTCTTCTTCTGGGACTCCTATGATTCGAATGTTGGGGCGTTTCACATTGTCCCGGTGGTCCCTGAGGTTGTCCTCATTTCTTTTGATTCTTTTTTCTTTTTTCCTCTCTGCTTCATTTATTTCCACCATTTTATCTTCTACCTCACTTATCCTATCTTCTGTCTCCGTTATTCTACTGTTGGTTCCCTCCAGAGTGTTTTTGATCTCATTTATTGCATTATTCATTTTTAATTGCCTCTTTTTTGTTTCTTCTAGGTCCTTGTTAAACATTTCTTGCATCTTCTCAATCCCTGTCTGCAGGCTATTTATCTGTAACTCTTTTTTGTTTTCAAGATTTTGGATCATTTTTATTATCATTATTCTAAATTCTTTTTCAGGTAGATTCCCTATCTCCTCCTCTTTTGTTTGGCTTGGTGGGCATTTTTCATATTCCTTTACCTGCTGGGTATTTCTCTGCCTTTTCATCTTATTTAGATTGATCTGTTTGGGGTGGCCTTTCTGTATTCTGGTAGTCTGTGGTTCCTTTTTATTGTGGAGGTTTCTCCCAGTGGGTGAGGTTGCATGATTGGCTTGTCGAGGTTTGCTGGTTAGGGAAGGTTGTTTCGGTGTTCTGGTGGGTGGAGCTGGATTTCTTCTCTCTGGAGTGCAATGGAGTGTCCAGTAGTGAGTTTTGAGATGGGTCTATGGGTTTGATGTGACTTTGGGCAGCCTGTATATTGACACTCATGGCTATGTTCCTGCGTTGCTGGAGAATTTGTGTGGTATTTCTTGCTCTGGAACTTATTGGCTCTTGGGTGGTGGTTTCTTTCAGTGTAGGTATGGAGGCTTTTGGATGATCTCTTATTAATTAATGATCCCTGTAGTCAAGAGTTCTTTGGTGTTCTCAGATTTTGGGCTTAAGCCTCTTGCCTCTGGATTTCAGTCTTATTCTTCCAGTAGCCTCAAGACTTCTCCATCCATACAGCACTGATAATAAAACTTCTATGTTAATGGTGAAAGTATTCTCCACAGTGAGGGACACCCAGAGAGGTTCACAGAGTTACATGAAGAACAGTAGAGAGAGGAAGGTGATAGACGTGAGCAGGAAGAGAAGACGGGGGATTCAAGAGAAGAGAGACAGATCTAGGCAGTACTCTGTTCCCTAAGTGTTCTCCGCAGCCCAGAACATCCACAGAGCTTCACAGATTTGGATTGAGAAGAGAGGGTGAGGGAGGAAATAGAGGTGATCTGGGGGAGAAAAAGGAGAGTCAAAAGGGGGAGAGAGTGATCAAATCAGTCATCACACTCCTGAGTAAAAATGGGTACTGAAGGTTGGATTCTTAAATGTCCAAAATTGATATCAAATACTGAAAAATAAAGATTAAAAATCTAGAGTAGAGATTAGAGTCTTAAAAATAAAATATTAAAAAAAACTCAAAAAATTTATGAAATATATATGACGTTTGCTTTCAAAATAGGATCCTTTTTTTTTTTTTTGCCAGGTTATAGTCGGTTATAAAAATGAAAATTAAGGAGTAATAGAGGAGTAATAGAGGACTTTAAAAAAAAAGAGAAACAAATTTTAATTAAAAAAATAATAATAGTAAAAATATATCTAGGAATTTCTCTGGAGCTGTTGCAGGCAGTGTGGGTTTGGTTCAGTTTCAGATAGCTCCTTGTTCCAGCTTACACTTCTCGCTATCTATAGGCCCCTTCCAGTGTAGTCGGTGTTAACTACAGGGATTTTAATCTGTTGCACCTGTCACTTCTGAAGCAGTTCCCTTTGTTTATTTTACTTCTGTTTGCAGGTCTCTTCAGTGTGTAATTTCCGCCCTGACACAATTGGGCAGAGGTGATCTCTTATTTAGGTTCGCTTGTTCAGTTGTGCTGTAGAGGAATGCTGCAAACAAATGTCACTGGCATTTGTGGGGAGTACTTGCAGTGTTCCGGCCACACTGGGTTTGCCCCCCACTCACGATTTGTGTGCTTTCCCTGTCCACACTGCTCAGGCTCCAGGTTGTTCTCCAGGGAGCTATCTGGATACTCCAGGGAGTATCTCCAGGGAGCGGGCCCTGAGTTGCGTGCACTTCCCAGGCCTATGTCACTCAGGTTCAGGTTCTCGGGTAAGGCACAGGCTTGGTTGGACCTGGGTTTTGTGCCTTCCCGGGCCTGAGCAGTTCAGACAACCAGGAGCTTGATGAGTGCACTCTCCCCGGGTGCAGTGCACTTTATCCCCTCCCCGGTCCCAGACTTAGTTTCCGGGTGCGCCAGTCAGGTGCACTTTGTGTCTCTTTTGGGGTGCTGATTTCTGGCTCTGACCCTCCCGGTGGATGTCAACCATCCAGAATCTCAGGAAGTCTTTGGTTAGAGACTGGAAGCCTGTTTGCAGTTTGGTAGGGGATGAAATCTCTCTGAAAACCTGCTTAATAGTATACATTCTCACTAGTAGAGTTGCATGTTTGAGTAAAGAAACTCAAACAAGTTTGTTTAAGCTACACTTATTGTAAACCAAATAAGGATGGTTTATAAACAAAACCAACAAAATAGCAATGCAGAAAAAAATTTCCTGGAATACAAAGAAATTTTTCAAAATATGTTACAGACCAATAATTAGAATATAAAATACGTAAAGTACCCATAAGAAGCAATATTAAGAAGACAAACAGGGGTTTTCCTGGTGGCTCAGTGGTAAAGAATCTGCCTAAAATGCAGGAGACACCTATTCAATGCTTGGTCCAGGAAGATCCTTACATGCTGTGGAGCAACTAAGCCCATGTGCCACAACTATTGAGCCTGTGCTCTAAAGCCAGGAAACTAAAATTCCTGAAGCCCATGGGCTCTAGCACCTGTGCTCTCCACATGAGAACCCACTGCACTGAGAAGCCCATGCACTGCAACTAGAGAGTTGGCCCTGCTTGCCAAAATGAGAGAAAAACCTGTGTGCAGCAACTAAACCCAGTGCAGCCCTCCAAATAATACAAAAATAAATAAATAAAATTATTTTTAAAAAGAAGACAAAAGAAAAATGGGTAAAGGACATCAAAAGATAATTCAAAGAAGAGGAAGGATGTTTGTTCAGAAAAAACTACAAAGAGATACTCACCCAAAAAAATAATATGGGAAAGACAGGTTCAACACTAGGGAGATGCTCATTTTCACTTCTTAGATTGGTAAAAAAAGAAATTTAAAGATACTTATCTGCAAGAATGTGGGGGAAATGGGTACACTTCTACAGCTGATGTGTGTGTAAATTGATGTAATTAGCATTTGGCAATGTTTAGTGAAGTTGAAAGTGCTGCACTCAATATGTCAGCAAATTTGGAAAACTCAGCAGTGGCCACAGGACTGGAAAAGGTCAGTTTTCATTCCAATCCTTAATAAAGGCAATGCCAAAGAATGCTCAAACTACTGCACAATTGTACTCATCTCACATGCTAGTAAAGTAACTCTGAAAATTCTCCAAGTCATGCTTCAACAATATGTGAACTGTGAACTTCCAGATGTTCAAGCTGGATTTAGAAAAGGCAGAGGAACCAGAGATCAAATTGCCAACATCCAACAAATTGCTGGATCATTGAAAAAGCAAGAGAGTTCCAGAAAAACATCTATTTCTGCTTTATTGACTATGCCAAACCCTTTGACTGTGTGGATCACCACACACTGTGGAAAATTCTTAAAGACATAGGAATACCAGACCACCTGAGTGCCTCTTGAGAAAAATGTATACAGGTGAGGAAGCAACAGTTAAAACTGGACATGGAACAACAGACTGGTTCCAAATCGGGAAAGGTATATGTCAAGGCTGTATATTGTCACCCTGCTTATTTAACTTATATGCAGAGTACATCATGAGAAATGCTGAGCTCGATGAAGCACAAGCTGGAATCAAGATTGCAGGGAGAAATATCAATAAACTCAGATGTGCAAATGACACCACTCTTATGGCAGAAAGTGAAGAAGAACTAAGGAGCCTCTTGATGAAAGTGAAAGATGAGAGTGAAAAAGTTGGTTTAAAGTTCAACATTCAGAAAACTAAGATCATGGCATCCGGTCCCAAAACTTCATGGCAAATAAATGGGGAAATGGTGGCAGACTTTATTTTTTTGGGCTCCAAACTCACTGCAGATGGTGACTGCAGCCGTGAAATTAAAAGATGCTTACTCCTTGGAAAAAACGTTATGACCAAACTAGACAGCATTTTAAAAAGCAGAGACATTGCTTTGCCAACAAAAGTCTGTCTAGTCAAGGCTATGGTTTTTCCAGTAGTCATGTATGGTTGTGAGAGTCGGACTGTAAAGAAAGCTGAGTGCTGAAGAATTGATGCTTTTGAAATGTGGTTTTGGAGAAGACTCTTGAGAGTCCCATGGACTGCAAGGAGATCCAGCCAGTCCATCCTAAAGGAGATCAGTCCTGAGTGTTCATTAGAAGGACTGATGTTGAAGCTGAAACTCCAATACTTTGGCCACCTGATGCAAAGAACTGACTCATTTGAAAAGACCCCGATGCTGGGAAAGATTGAAGGCGGGAGGAGACGGGGATGACAGAGGATGGGATGGTTGGATGGCATCTCTGATTCAAGGGACATGAGTTTGGGTAAATTCTGGGAGTTGGTGATGGACAGGGAGGCCTGGCATGCTGCAGTCCATGGGGTCACAAAAAGTCGGACACGGCTGAGCAACTGAACTCAACTGAGTGCGATTGAATGGGCTTTCCAGGTGGCACTAGTGGTAAAGAACCTGCTTGCTGATGCAAGAGGCATAAGAGATGGAGGTTCGATCCCTGGGTTGGGAAGATTCCCTGGAGGAGTGCATGGCAACCCACTCCAATATTCTTGCTTGGAGAATCCATGGACAGAGGAGCCTGAAAGGCTACAGTCCATGGGGTCACAAAGAGTCAGACACAACTGAAGCAACTGAGCATGCACACACAGTGAGGTTCAAGATGCACATACTCTGTAATTTAGGAATTCCAGTTCCAGGAAACATATTTATAGAGTAATAAGAGGCTATAACAAGAGCATTCATTGCAGCATTCTTTGTAAAAAAGAGTAGCTACTCAAAAATGTCCACAAGAATGAAAGGCATAAGGAAACTATTCAAAAAATGGAATATTATATACCAGTTAAAATGGATGTACATATGTTATAGTATGAACATGGATAAATCTAAAAAATTATAATGTTGGGTGAAAAAAATCAAGTTGTGGGCAATTACATGTGGTGTGATATAACATTGTAATACAAAATTTATGATAAAATTCATTAAAAAAAACCCATATCTTGTGCAATTCTAGGTACCTAGATTCAGTGAAAAAGAGATCTCTGCCCTCAAGGACTTTACATCTCAATGGAGGAATACTGAAATAAAGCAACAAGCATATTAAGTAAATAAGTTGAATATTGTGTTAGAGAATGATGAAAGCAGAATAGAGTAAGGCAGATAGAGTAGGGCTGTGCAGGTTGCAGTATTAAATAAGCTAGTTCAGATAGGCTTCATTGAAATGGTGGGATTTGAGCCTTAAAGAAGGTGAAAGAGTGTAAATAATTGGATAACATGGACAAAGGATTAATCTCCAAAATATACAAGCAGCTCATGAAGCTCAATGCCAGAAAACAAACAACCCAATGAGAAAGTGGGCAGAAGACCTAAAAAGACATTTTTCAAAAGAAGACATATACATGGTTAATAAATACATGAAAAGATGCTCAACATTGCTGACTCTCAAAGAAATGCAAATCAAAACTACAATGAGGTATCACCTCAGAATGGTGATAATAGCCATCATCAAAAAATCTACAAACAATAAATTCCAGAGAGGATGTGGAAAAAAGGGAATACTTTTGCATTATCCATGGAAATGTATGTTAATACAGCCACTATGGAGAACAGTTATCCTTAAAAAACTAGGAATAAAACTACAAATGACCCAACCGACCCACTACTGGGCATATACCCTGAAACCATAATTGAAAAAGTCACATGTACCCCAATGTTCATTGCAGCACTATTTGCAATAGTTTCCCTGGTAGCTCAGACAGTAAAGCATCCACGTGCAATGCAGGAGACCCGGGTTCAATCCCTGGGTTGGCAAGATCCTTTGAAGAATGAAATATCTACCCATTCCAGTATTCTTACCTGGATAATTCCATAGACAGAGGAGCCTGGCAGGCTACAGTCCATGGGGTTGCAAAGAATTGGACACAACTGGGTAACTAACACTTTACAATAATTAAGACATGGAAGCAACCTAGATGTCCATTAACAGATGAATGGATAAAGAAGCTATGGTACATATATATTAATACAATGCAATAATACTCAGCCATAAAAAGGAACACATTTGAGTTGATTTAATGAGGCGGATGAACCTAGAGCTTATTATACAGAGTGAAGTTAGAAAGAGAAAAACAAATATTGTATACTAATGCATATATATAGAATCTATACAGATTATCAAACCAGTCAATCCCAAAGGAAATAAACCCTGAATACTCATTGGAAAGGCTGATGCTGAAGCTGAAGCTCCAATAACTTGGCCATATGATACGAAGAGCCAAATCACTAGAAAAGAGTCTGATGCTGTGAAAGATTGAAGGCAGAAGGAGAACAGGGCAATAGAGGATGAGATGGTTGGATGACATCACCAATTCAATGGACATGAACTTGGGAAAACTCTGGGAGATGGTGATGGACAAGGAGGCCTGGTGTGCTGCAGTCCACGGGGTTGCAAAGAGTCAGACACGACCTGACAACTGAAAACCAGACAGATGATACTGATAAACCTATTTGCAGGACTGCAGGGGAAACACAGACATAGAGAACAGATTTGTGGACATAGTGGGGGAAGTAGACGGTAGGATGAATTGAGAGAGTAGCATGAAAACATACAGTACTATATGTAAAATAGATAGCTACTGGGAATTTGCTGTATGACTCAGGGAGCTTAAACCGGTGCTCTGTGATAACATAGAGGATGGGATGGGGTGGGAGGTGGGAGGGAAGTTCAAGAGGGAGGGGCCATATATATACCTATGGCTGATTCATGATGATGCATGGCAGACCAACATAATATCATAAAGAAATTTTCCTCCAATTAAAATAAATTTAAAAAAGGAAAATGCATTAAATACTCAAAATCTACCCAACATAACTGCTTAGATTAACCTGCCCTAAAGGTGCTAAAACACTTACATTTATTAGCTTACATCTGGGCAAAGTCATTTAACACAAATCCTCTTTTATAATAAAATGTTCAGTATCTCATGTAATTTACTAAATACTGTACTGAAAGTGAAAAACAGGATGGTTGAATGGGTACAGAATGAGTGGAAGCATATCAGAATCAGTTGTGATCACTCAGCTGACTGGGAGCTGTAGATCTCTGACACTGCCCAGCATTATGAGAGAGTATCCTACCACATATCGTTGGCCAAGGGAAACATCAAAATTCAAAAGCTTGTGGTTGTGTATTTTTCCTCTGGACAGGTTTAGCTGTGTGAATACAGACTCATTGAGGCATATCTTGACTTAGCTAGAGATGTGATTTTGCCAGGGAAGCAATACAAAGTGAGAGAGGGGCAGGAGAGTGGAGGGTATACGTCAGTGAGTGATCACGACTGAGCATGACATCTGAGCTAGGGAAGGAGGGGAGAGAAAACCGTAAGGGAGAGGGAGATGGTGAAATCTGGTAATACCAATGGACTAGAGATTCTGGTGAGGTTAAAGGGTAGTGGGGTCTGGGTAACAAAGGGAATGAACTGGAAAAAGAGGAGGTGTATCAGAATGATCATTCTTGAGTTCACCAGGAATTAAGACAAGACTACTGTTGGGAGTGACCTACTGTAGGAGCTAAAATCTTTGAGAAATAAAGGAGAGGAGTCCTGAAGTTTGGTTGATGATCACAATGCAGGCTAGTTGGTGACACAAGCTGTCAAAGCTGGAGGTTTTGGAGGATGTGGTCTGGGCTATGGCATGGGCATGCAGGAAGGGAGCATGGATTGACACAGACAGCTGGCATTTGCCAACACAAATGCTTTTTGCATGAAAAATGGTGAAATCTACAGGGGGTCTGTTGAGGCTGTGTTGGCCATTGATTTCTTCAGCTGTAAACTCTGCTAGGGTCCTCTGAAGAGCAGGTCATTGGGAACTATGGTCATTCCCACTGCATGGCTGGAATTGGTAGCCCCTGATTTTCTTCTTTATTTCTAGCCATCACTATATGTCTAAGCTTTGCTTGTCTCTGGGGGTGGGAGTGAAACCAAAATAGGTCTTTCATGCAGTGCCCCAAAAGGCTGGGGAAGCTGGTCACCCAACCCATCCACTCTTTCTAGCTGGAGAGAGTGAGGTAAAATCTTTCTAGCTGGAGAGTTCTCTTTTGGCACTGGGTAATGCTGGCTTGGGGGATGGGATGATGCAGTCAAAAATGAAGCTGTTCTTCCTTCCGGGTTTGTGTGGCTATTTTCAAGTATTTTGTCTCACTGTTTGCTGAGGCTTTTAAAGTGGATTCCAGATCTATCAGAGCTGTTTTTGATCATGGAAAGCTGTCTAGTTGTTGATATTTGTGAGGATATGAAGGCTGGAGTCTCTGACTCTTCCATCTTGCTGACTGTTCCTCTACACTAACATTACCATTTATTCTTATGAATTTGAGTTACCCTCTGGTGTTATTTCCTTATGCCAACACAGCTTTGCTTTCCCCCACACTTTTGTGCTTTTATTGTCAAATACATTATTGAGTTTTTATATGTATTGGCCCTACAATATAAATATATGCTTACATATGTATATGTAAACACATGTATGATCTGTTTATCATCTATTAATTAATCTACCTAGATATGGTTTTATACAATTTCTTTTAAAATTAACTTAAAAGGAGAAAGGAGAAGAAGTATGCCTTTATTCTGTTTTTTAATTGCATAATTACGATTACTGATGATCATTCTTTTTGTGTGTGAATTTGAACGACCTGTCTGGGATCATGTACTTTAAGCATGAAGAACTTCCTCTTAGTATTTTTTTAAAAGAAAGCCTGCTATCAATAAGTTGTCTCAGTTTTTGTCTATCTGGGAATGTCTTTATTTTGTATTCACTTTTGAAATAATTTTTCTGGATATAATTGTTCTTGGTTGAGAGTTTTCTTTTATACTTTATGTCATTCCAATGCCTTTGGGCTTACATTTTCTTCTGATGAGACATCATCTATTAATCTCAGTGGTGTTCCCTTGTATGTGATGAGGTTTTTTTTTCTTGCTTTTTTAAAATGTTCTTTCAGTCTTTGTCTTTAAACATTTTTAATATTATATGCCCGGGTGTGAATCTCTGTGTTAATCCCACTTGGATTTTGTATGTGATGAGTTATTTTTTTATTTCTTTAAAATGTTCTTTCAGTCTTTGTCTTCCAACATTTTAAATATAATTTCAACATTTTAAATATGATATGCCTGAGTGTGAATTTCTGTTAATCCCACTTAGATTTTGTTGAATTTATTTGACTCATAGATTAATACATCTTGTGAAATTTGAGGGGCTTCCTTGGTGGCTCAGTGATAAAGAATCCTTCCAGTGCAGGAGATGATAAATATCACTTGCATTTCCACTGCAAGTAATAAACCTTTCAGTGCAGGAGACATGGGTTTGATCCCTGATCCAGAAGGTACCACATGCTGTGGAGCAACTGTTTCCATGTGCCACAACTATTGAGCCTGGTCTCTACAGCTCATTCTCTGCAAAGGATAAGTCAAGGAAATGAGAAGCCCGTGTACTGGAACTAGAGCACAGTCCCCGCTGACCACAACTAGAGAAAAGAAAAGCTCACACAGCAACAAAGACCCAGCACAGCCAAAATTAATAAATAAAATTATTTTTAAAATCAGGGAAGTTTTCACTCACTGTTTCCTGTAATATTTTTTCCACTTCTTTCTCTCTCTTCTCTTCGTCTTGTACTCCCATTATGCGTATGGTGCTATGCCTAATGTCTATATTTCTCTGTTTATTTTCATTATTCTTTTTTCTCTTTGTTCTTCAAATTGCATCAAATCTCTATCAATCTGTTTTCTAGTTCACTGATCCTTTTTTTTTTCTTTTAAAAATAACAGTTTAGGAATTCCCTGGTAGTCCAGTAGTTAATAATCCACCTCCCAATGCAGGGGACATGGGTTTGATCCCTGGCCCAGGAAAATTCCACATGCTGCAGGGCAGCTAAACCCGTGCACCACAATTACTGAGCCCACACTCTAGAGCCTCTGAGCTGCAAGTACTAAGCCAGTATGCTACAACTACTGAGCCCAAACACCTAGAGCCTGTGCTCCACAAAAAGAGAAGTCACTGCAATGAGAAGCTTGTGCATGACAACAAAGAGTAGCCCCATTCGCTGCAAATAGAGAAAGCCCGTGCACAGTAATGAAGAATCGATGCAGCCAAAAATAATTGTCAGTTTAGATCTATTATTGATCCCCTGTGGTGAATTTTTTATTTTAGTTATTGTATTTTTTAAATCTTTTGAAATTCTATCTGATTGTTTTAAAAATAACTTCTACTTATCGATATTCTGTGTTTGTTAAGGCATTGTCATCATAGCATACTTTATTTCTTTAAGCATGATTTCCTTTAGTTCTTTTAATATTTATAATGACTGCTTTGAAGTTTTTAACTCTGCCATCTGGGCCCTCTCAAATAAGTTCTGTTCCCCTCCCTCCTTATATGGGTCAGGCTTTTCTGTTTCTTTGCATGTCTCATACTTTTGTTGAAGATTGGTCATATTATGTGATGTACTGTAGCAACTCTAAGTAGTGATTCACTGCCCTCTTTATTTGAACTTGTTTTTATTTTGTTTTGTTTATACTTGTTTGTTTAGTGATGTGCCTAGACTATTTTAGTGAAATATTCTTCCTCCATAGTGTGATGTCACTCCTCAGAGAGTATAGCCTTGATCGTGCACAATCACCTTGGGATGACATAGGTTTTAGCAGGATTCTTTTTGACTATATCTTTACCTAGTTTCTAAGTTGTCTGCCTCTGTTGATATTACAGCTATTAGTCTTCACTAATTTCAGGCTGATTGCTCTATTGTTTGCAACAATGACCTGCACAATAAATTGCTAATGTCTGACTCAATTATATTTAGGCAAAAATAGTTTTTTGAGGCCAGACTTTGAGGTTTGTTCTGACCCAAAGAGGTCTCTTCTTATCTCTTTCTTTTGTTTTCTCTGATAAAATATGTGACCTATGATTTAACTTGTTGCTCATGGAGAGCTATCAGCCTCTTGTTTATTGACTATCATCAATATCTATTGCTATGAGAATGTCCTTGGGCTTCAAAAAAGTCAGTTCTTAGGGATTGCTTCTTTCCCTGTGCAAAGCTCTGAGATACTGCTCTGAGCACTTGACTAAGATGGTAGCCTCTCCTGATACGGGATCTGCACTAAAAGAGAAAGCTGAGATGGGGGCATTTTTGGTCCCATATTATTGGTGTGTTGTATCTGGGGTAGAGCCTTTTCCTGTGAGTTGGAGCTGGGTGGAGGAAAGGACTCACTGAGAATTTTTAGCCTTTGCAACTCAGTGTTGAAGTGAGAAGTGCTGACAGACTTCCTCTCCAGTAAGATATAATCCCTTGATCAGGAGTTACAAGGAGAGGAAGCACTATTTTTGCCACATTCCCCTAGCGTGGAGCTTCTGTCAAGCTAAGCTGGGGGATGAGGAAGGGATCAGGTTATGGTTAAAGTGCTACAGACTTGAGAGTCTGGGAGTTTTGTTCTTGTGAGGGATTTGGTAGATTTTCTAGAATGAATGTTATTTTTCAAATTTTGTGCATGGCCTTAAGATAATTTCCAGAGACTTTACATGGCTACTTTAATACAATAATTTTCATTAGTTATGGTTGTTTGATTTGGGAATAGGTTCACGGAGCTATTCATGTAGCCTTTCTGATAGGGACAGAATGAAGGGACAAAACAAGTGATTAAATAGTTAATCCCACTAGGGGATTGTAAGTAGAAAAATATGGGAGACCCCTGTAAGTTAATGGTTACTTGAGAAAGCAGGTTTGCTTAACCATAAAACCAAGCACACTTGCTTAGTAACAAACCACACAACAGAAGCATGAGACATGCCCTAAACAATAAAACAATGGTGGCATGAGACCCACATCCTGCCCAGTTAGCTTAATAAGTTAATGATCCCTAAGAATGCTTTCTGCACACTTGAAAAACAATAATTTGTGGACCTAGCTTGACCACACATGGACAAGAAAACTCCCCTGCTCGACCTGGAGGAGGAACTAATGATGAAAACATGATGTCTACTCAAGAAAGACAAAGAAGTCTTACCCCTCCCCACTTTTCCTTTGATTATAAAATTGTAGCCCACTAAGTGCTCAGGACACAACAGTTCCTGCCCACCTGCTTATAGGCTTCACAAGTATCCTATTCTAATAAATTACTTCTTATCTACCACTTTGCTCTCACCAAATTCTTCTCTGCACTGACATAAAGGACTATGGTATCAGAGTTCTTCAGAGCCCCCTAAAATGACATCAGTTTGTTTCAATTCCAGAACTTGGAATACTGTAGTCATTTAAAAATCAGGTAGGAGAACAACATACACAAAGATAAACTCAAAAATGAATTAAAGACCAGAAACTATACTCTTAGAGGAAAAACATAGGCAGAACACTCTTTGGCATAAATCACAGCAAGATCCTCAATACTCCTAGAGTAATGAAAATGAAACAAAAATAAACAAGTGGGACCTAATTAAAAGCTTTTGTGCAGCAAAGGAAACTATAAACAAGGTGAAAAGACAACTCTTAGAATGGGAGAAAATGATAGCAAGTGAAACAACTGACAAAGGATTAATTTCCAAAGTATAGAAGCAGCTCATGCAACTCAATACCAGAAAAACAAAAAATCCAATCAAAAAATGGGCAAAAGATCTGAATGGATGTTTCTCTAAAGAAGACATATGATGGCGGATAAACACATGAAAAGGTACTCAGCATCACTCATTGTTAGAGAGATGCAAATCAAGGCTGCAATGAGGTATCACCTCACACCGGTCAGAATGGTCATCATCAAAAAATCTAGAAACAATAAAAGCTGGAGAGAATGTCAGGAGGAACACTCTTGCACTGTTGGTAGGAATATAAATTCATACAGCCACTATTGGGAACAGTATGGAGATTCCTTGAAAAACTAGGAATAAAAGTACCATATGACCCAGCAGTCCCACTACTGGGCATATACCCCAAAAGGAACATAATTGAAAAAGACACATGTACCCCAGTGTTCTTGCAGCACTATTTACAATAGCTAGAACATAGAAGCAACCTAGATGTCCTTCAACAGATGAATAGATAAAGAAAGTTGTGGAACATATATACAATGGAATACTACTCAGACATAAAAGGAACATTTTTGAATCAGTGCTAATGTGGTGGATACAGAGTGAAGCACGTCAGAAAGAGAAAAACAAATATTATATTTTAATGCATATATATGGAACCTAGAAAGATGGTACTGATGAACATATTTGCAAGACAGCAATGGAGACACAAACATAGAGAACAGACTTATGGACATAGGGATGGACAGAAGGAGAGGGTTGGATGAATGGACAAAGTAGCATATGATATACATTATCATATGTAAAACAGATAGTCAGTGGGAACTTGTTGTACGACTCAGGGGATTCAAACCCAGCCTCTGTGACAACCTAGAGGGAGGAGTGGAATGGAGTGGGAGGTGAGAGAGAGGTTCAAGAAGGAGGGGACATATGTTTACCTATGGCTGACTTATATTGATGTATGGCCGAAACCAGCACAATATTGTAAAGCAATTATCCTTCAATTAAAAATAAATTTTAATATACTAACAATGAAAAAACAGAAAGAGAACTTAAGGAAACAATACCATTCACCATTGCAACAAAAAGAATAAAATACTTAGGAGTATATCTACCTAAAGAAACAAAAGACCTATACATAGAAAACTATAAAACACTGATGAAAGAAATCAAAGAGGACACAAACAGATGGAGAAACATACCGTGTTCATGGATTGGAAGAATCAATATTGTCAAAATGGGTATTCTACCCAAAGCAATCTATAGATTCAATGCAATCCCTATCAAGCTACCAACGGTATTTTTCACAGAACTAGACCAAAGAATTTCACAATTTGTATGGAAATACAAAAAGCCTCGAATAGCCAAAATAATCTTGAGAAAGAAGAATGGGACGGGAGGAATCAACCTGCCTGACTTCAGACTCTACTACAAAGCCACAGTCATCAAGACAGTATGGTACTGGCACAAAGACAGAAATATAGATCAATGGAACAGAATAGAAAGCCCAGAGATAAATCCATGAACCTATGGACACCTTATCTTCAACAAAGGAGGCAAGGATATACAGTGGAAAAAAGACAACCTCTTTAACAAGTGGTGCTGGGAAAACTGGTCAACCACTTGTAAAAGAATGAAACTAGAACACTTTCTAACACCATACACAAAAATAAACTCAAAATGGATTAAAAATCTAAATGTAAGACCAGAAACTATAAAACTCCTAGAGAAGAACATAGGCAAAACACTCTCTGACATGAATCACAGCAGGATCCTCTATGACCCACCTCCCAGAATATTGGAAATAAAAGCAAAACTAAACAAATGGGACCTAATGAAACTTAAAAGCTTTTGCACAACAAAGGAAACTATAAGTAAGGTGAAAGACAGCCCTCAGATTGGGAGAAAATAATAGCAAATGAAGAAACAGACAAAGGATTAATCTCAAAAATATACAAGCAACTCTTGAAGCTCAATTCCAGAAAAATAAATGACCCAATCAAAAAATGGGCCAA
The DNA here is from genome assembly GCF_019320065.1 of Cervus canadensis. Taxonomy (NCBI): domain Eukaryota; kingdom Metazoa; phylum Chordata; class Mammalia; order Artiodactyla; family Cervidae; genus Cervus; species Cervus canadensis. The sequence continues at coordinate 2,154,226 of NC_057419.1, forward strand.
AGAACTAAACAGACATTTCTCCAAAGAAGACATACAGATGGCTAACAAACACATGAAGAGATGCTCAACATCACTCATTATCAGGGAAATGCAAATCAAAACGACAATGAGGTAGCATTACACGCCAGTCAGGGTGGCTGCTATCCAAAAGTCTACAAGCAATAAATGCTGGAGAGGGTGTGGAGAAAAGGGAACCCTCTTACACTGTTGGTGGGAATGCAAACTAGTACAGCCGCTATGGAAAACAGTGTGGAGATTTCTTAAACAACTGGAAATAGAACTGCCATATGACCCAGCAATCCCACTTCTGGGCATACACACTGAGGAAACCAGATCTGAAAGAGACACATGCACCCCAATGTTCATCGCAGCACTGTTTATAATAGCCAGGACATGGAAGCAACCTAGATGCCCATCAGCAGATGAATGGATAAGGAAGCTGTGGTACATATACACCATGGAATATTACTCAGCCATTAAAAAGAATTCATTTGAACCAGTCCTAATGAGATGGATGAAACTGGAGCCCCTTATACAGAGTGAAGTAAGCCAGAAAGATAAAGAACATTACAGCATACTAACACATATATATGGAATTTAGAAAGATGGTAACGATAACCCTATATGCAAAACAGAAAAAGAGACACAGAAATACAGAACAGACTTTTGAACTCTGTGGGAGAATGTGAGGGTGGGATATTTCAAAAGAACAGCATGTATACTATCTATGGTGAAACAGATCACCAGCCCAGGTGGGATGCATGAGACAGGTGCTCGGGCCTGGTGCACTGGGACGACCCAGAGGAATCGGGTGGGGAGGGAGGTGGGAGGGGGTATCGGGATGGGGAATAAGTGTAAATCTATGGCTGATTCATATCAATGTATGACAAAACCCACTGAAATGTTGTGAAGTAATTAGCCTCCAACTAATAAAAAAAGAAAAAAAAATAAAAATAAATATAAAAAAAAAGAAAAAAAAGAAAATAAAATAAAAATAAATTTAAAAAAATTAGGTAGGAGAAGAAAAGAGTATACACGAAATATGCATTTATATTGCTTTTTAATATTTTCAAACATATATTAATACATATTATGCTCTCTGTATAGTATAGGTATATTCTCATATATATTTCACAGATATGTATAATTATAACATATACCTAGTAGTTGCTTTCATCAGTGTTCTTTATTTTTATGGATTTGAGTTGTCTGCTTTCATTTTGGTCTGGTGGATTTCCTTTAGTATTTCTTTTAGTGTAGATATTCTAGCAACACATTCTCTCAGTTTTTGTCTCAAAATGTGTTAATTTCTCCTTCTTTTTGAAAGAAAGTTTTTGTGAACGTGAAAATCTTGGTTGGCAGACTTGCTTTCAGCAGTTTATTTTTATTTTTATTTTTTTTCATTTATTTTTATTAGTTGGAGGCTAATTACTTTACAATATTGTAGTGGTTTTTGTCATACATTGACATGAATTAGCCATGGAATTACATGTATTCCCCATCCCGATCCCCCCTCCCACCTCCCTCTCTACAGTTTAAATGTGTCATCTCAGTTCCTCTGGCTTCCATGGTTTTTGATGAGAAATCAATTGTTGGTCTTACTTATGATCCCTTGTTCAGGGTCAGCCAATTCTTGCTATTTCAAACTGTCTACAGTTTGCTATTTTAAACTGTCGACAGTTTGACTGTGATGAGAATTTTGAGCTTCTTAATTGTGCAATTTTTCAAAAAAATTGGGAACTTTCATGAAATAATTTCTTTACCTTTACCTCCTTTTCCTTCTCCATTGAAGTAAGAATATTGCTAGTAAGAAGGCAAAATGTTTGTATGCTTGGTTGTGTCTTACATTTCTTTGAGGCTCAGTTCATTTTTTTTCATTCTTTTTTCCTCTCTTTTTTTTCAGATTTGATGATATCAATTGACCTATTTTCAGGTTCACTTTCTTTCTTCTGCCAGCTGAAATCTGCCTTGGAATTTGTCTAGTGAAATTTTATTTTATTTATTCATTTTCTTAGTGAACCAAGCAAAGTGTTTATTGGAATGAAAAAGAGTATGTGTGAATAGACTCACATGGGTGGACTCAGAGGCAGAGTCACACTCTCTTTTATCTTCATTTCTTGTTTTTAACAATTTTCATGCTGTATTTTTCCATATTTTTATTTTAAACTTATTTGTATTTGAAGTGGGGGCGGGCTTCCTTGGTGGCTTAGATGGTAAAGAGTCTGCTTCCAATGCAGGAGACCTGGGTTCAATCCCTGAGTTGGGAAGATCCCTTGGAGAAGGAAATGGCAACCCACTCCAGTATTCTTGCTTGGAAAATCCCGTGGATGGAGGAGCTTGACAGGCTAGAATCCATGGGGTCACAAAGAGTTGTACACAACTGAGCAACTAACACTAATTAACTAGGTATTTGATGAATTTCTTTCTTTCTCTTTGGCCACACTGTGCAGCTTGTGGGATCTCAGTTCCTTGACCAGGGATTGAACTTGGGCCATGACAGTGAAAGCCTGAATCCTAACCACTAGAAAACCAGGGAATTTCCTGAAATAAACTCCTTAATATTAGATATTTGGGTCACTTTCCCCAACTGTCAATCATGGTCATTTAACTCATTTATTTAGAACATTTTTTGTTTTGTTTTAATATAGAATTTAATTTTTAGAGCAGTTTTGGATTCACAGAAAGATTGAGCAGAAGGTACAGAGCTTTCCAACATATCCTTTGCCCCTACACTTGGATAGCCATCTCCATTATCTCCCACTAGAGTGGTACATTTGTTATAATTGATGAACTTACATTGACACGTGATTATCACCCAAAGTCCATAGTTTACATTAGAATTCACCCATCATATTATACATTCTATGGGTTTTGACAAGTGTATAATGGCATCTATGTACCATTATAGCATCATAGATAATAATTTCCCTGCCCTAAAACCCCTGTATGACCCACATACTTTTACCTACTTCTCCCTAATCCCAAGCAACTACTGGTCTTTTTTTTTTTCCATTTATTTTTATTAGTTGGAGGCTAATTACTTTACAATATTGTAGTGGTCTTTTTACTGTCTTTATAGTTTTGCATTTTGCAGAATGTCAGTTGTAATCTTCTCAGAATCATAGAGTACGTAGTCTTTTCAGATTGCCTTCTTTCACTTAGCGAAGTATATTTAAGTTTCCTCCATGTCTTTTAATGACTTCAAAAGCTCATTTCTTTTTATTATTGAATAATATTCCATTGTCTGTATGTACCACAGTTTATTTATCCATTTGCCTATTGAAGGACATCTTGGTTGCTTCCAAGTTTTTGCAATTATGAATAAAACTGCTATGTATACTTGTGTGCAGGTTTTTGTATGAACCTGAGCTTTCAAGTCCTTTGGGTGAACAACAAGGGATACAACTGCTGGATTGTATGGTAAGCGTATGTTTAATTTTGGTAAGAAACTGCCAGACAGCTTATAGATAGGTAGATAGCAAACACTCTTTTCCAACAACCCAAGAGTCTTCCAAGGTATCTTTTGTATTCTAACCAGTGATGCAAAAGAATTCCTGTTGCTTCAAAACCTCCCAGAGTTTGGTGTCAGTTTTATGGGTTTTGGCCATTTTAATAGGTGTGTAGTGTTATCTAGTTGTTGTTTTAATTTGTACTTCCCTGATAACATATGATATGGAGCAGCTTTTCATATTCTTATTTGCCACCTGTATATATTCTTTCCCTTTCATGGATCACAGCCTTGTCATTGTGAAGGGGCTTCCATAACTCAGTGAAACTATGAGCCATGACCTTCAGGGCCACCCAAGATGGAGAGGTAATAGTGAAGAATTCTGACAATATGGTCCACTGGAGGACAAAATGGCAAATCAGTCCAGTATTCTTACCTGGAGAAGCCCATGAACAGTATGAAAAGGCAAAAATATATGACACTGGAAGATGAGCCTCCCAGATTGGAAGGTGTCCAATATACTACTAGGGAAGAGCAGAGGGCAATTACTAATAGCTCCAGAAAGAATGAAGCAACTGGGCCAAATCAAACAATGGTCAGCTGTAGATGTGTTTGGTGGTCAAAGTAAAGTCTGATGCTGTAAAGAACAATATTTTTGCAGGAAGCTGGAATGTTAGATCCATGAATCAAGATAAATTGGATGTGGTCAAGCAGGACATGGCAAGATTGAACATTGATATCTTAGAAATCAGTGAACTAAAATGGATGGGAATGGGTGAATTTAATTCAGATGACCATTATATCTACTACTGTGGTCAAGAATCCCTTAGAGGAAATGGAGTAGCACACATAGTCAACAGAAGAGTCTGAAATGCAGTACTTAGGTGCAACCTCAAAAGCCACAGAATGAGCTCAGTCTGTTTCCAAGGCAAACCACTCAACATCACAATAATCCAAGTCTATGCCCCAACTACTGATGCTGAAGAAGCTGAAGTTAACTGGTTCTGTGAAGACTTAAACACCTTCTAGAACTAACACCAAAAAAGATGTCCTTTTCATCATAGGGGACTGGAATGCAAAAGTAGGAAGTCAGGACATACCCAGAATAACAGGCAAGTTTGGCCTTGGAGTACAAAATGAAGCAGGGCAAAGGATAACAGAGTTTTGTTAAGAAAACATGCTAGTCTTTTCCAACTACCCAAAGACACCCAAGAAACTGTGGAAAATTCTTAAAGAGATGGGAGTACCAGACCACCTTTTCTGTCTCCTGAGAAACGTATATGTGGGTTAAGAAGAAGCAGTTAGAACTGGACAAGGAAAAACCGACTGGTTCAAAACAGAAGGGAGTAAGACAAGGCTGTATATTGTCACCCTGCTTATTAAACTTATATGCAGAGTACATTAGGCAAAATGCTGGGCTGGATGAATTACAAGCTGGAATCAAGATTGCCAGGAGAAATATCAATAACCTCAGATATGCAGGTGATACCATTCTAAGGGCAGAAAGTGAGGAGGAACTAAAGAGTCTCTTGATGAGGGTGAAAGAGGAGAGTGAAAAAGCTGGCTTAAAACTCAACATTCAAAAATCTAAGATCATGGCATCCAGTCCCATCACTTCACGGCAAATAGAAGGGGAAAAAGTGGAAGCAGTGACAGATTTTATTTTCTTGGGCTCCAAAATCACTGCAGATGGTGACTGCAGCCATGAAATTAAAAGACACTTACTCCTTGACAGGAAAGCTATGACAAAACTAGACACCGTATTAAAAAGCAGAGACATCATTTTGCCAAAAAAGTTCCATATAATCAAAGCTGTGGTTTTTCAGTAGTCATGTACAGATGTGAGAGTTGGACCACAAAGGTTGACCACTGAAGAACTGATGCTTTCAAATTGTGGTGCTGGAGAAGACTCTTGAGAGTCCCTCGGACTGCAAGGAGACCAAACCAGTCAATTCTAAAGGAAATCAACCCTGAATATTCATTGGAAGGACTGATGCTGAAGCTGAAACTTCAATACTTTGGCTACCTGATGCAAAGAGATGACTCATTGGAAAAGGCCTTGATGCTGCGAAAGGCTATGTGCTCAGTTGTGTCTGACTCTTTGCAGCCCCATGGACTGTAGCCCATCAGGCTCCTCTGCCCATGGACTTTTCCAGGCAAGAATACTGGAGGTGGTGCCATTTCCTCCTCCAGGGGATCTTCCCAACCCAGAGATCTAACTGGCACCTTTTGAGTCTTCTGCATTGGCAGGCAGATTCTTTAACACTAGTGCCACCTGGGAAGCCCAATGCCAGGAAAGATTGAAGGCAAAAGGAGAAGGGGCGGCAGAGAATGAGATGGTTAGATAGCATCACCAATTCAAAGGACATGAATTTGAGAAAACTCTGGGAGATAGTGGAGGACAGAGGATTCTGGTGTGTTGCAGTCCATTGGAACACAGAATCGGACATGACTTAGTGACTGAACAACAATGACAACAACAGCAAAATATCGTGTTTGCTGAAGTATCTGTTAAGGTCTTGGCCCTCCCCTCTCCATTTTTTAATTGAACTGTTTGTTTTCTTATTGTTGAGTTTTAAGATAAGAGTTCTTTGTATATCTTGGATAATAGTACTTTATTATATATGCCTTTTGTAAATATTTACTCCCAGTCTTTGGCTTTCTCATTCTCTTGATAGTGTCTCTCATAGATAAGAAGTTTTTAATGAAGCCCACCTTATCAATTATTCCTTTCATGAATAGTACCTTTGCTTTTCTAAAAGGTCATCACAAAACCTGAAGTCAAGTAGATTTTTTTTTCTGTTATTTTCTACGAGTTTAAGTCTATGATCCATTTTGAGTTAATTTTTGTGAAAATCTGTGACCATGTTCATTTTCTTGCATGTGGATGTTAAATTATTCCAGCACCAATTATTGAAATGTTTATCTTTGCTCCATTGTGTTGTCTTTACTCCTTTGTATTTAAACCAATTTTTATTAATGTAATTATTGTTATATCAGTTAATTGTTATTTTTGTTTGTTCATTCTGATTTTTATTATTCTTTTCTCTGCCTTCACTTTTGTTTTAAAGAATTCCTTTTTGATGTACCTACAATTTTTCAAAATATATAGTTTTAAAGGCAGTTGCTGTAGTATCACAGTGTATTTACATAACTTATCACAGAGTACTGTTTTTTATTTACCACATTGGTTAAAATGTATAAACATTACCTCTATTCACATTTATTTATCTTATTTCTGTATAGAATTGTTATTTTATGGAGGAAACCATAAGCATGGTGAAAAGACAACCCTCAGTATGGGAGAAAATAATAGCAAATGAAACAACTGACAAAAAATTAATCTCCAAACTATATAAGCAGATCATGCAGCTCAATACCAGAAAAACAAAGTCAAAGGTGGGCAGAAGACCTAAATAGATATTTTTCTAAAGAAGACACACAGATGGCTAATAAACACATGAAAAGATGCTCAACATTGCTCATTATTGTAGAAATGCAAATCAAACCCACAATGAGGTATCATCTCACAGTGGTCAGAATGGCTATCATCAAAAAGTCTACCAACAATAAATGCTGGAAAGGGTGGGGAGAAAAGAGGACCTTCTTATACAGTTGGTGGGAATGTAAACCGGTAGAGCCACTATGGAGAACAGTGTAGGATTCCTTTAAAAATTGGGAGTAGAACTGCCATATGACTTAGCAATCCCACTGCTGGGCATACACACTGAGGAAACCAGAATTGAAAGAGACACACGTACCACAATGTTCATTGCAGCGCTATTTACAATAGCTAGGACATGGAAGCAACATAGATGTCTATTGGCAGATGAATGGATAAAGATGTGGTACATATATACAATGAAACATTATTCTGCCCTAAACAGGAATGAAATTGAGTCAGTTGTAGTGAGGTAGATGAACATAGAGCCTCTTATACAGAGTGAAATACATCAGAAAGAGAAAAACTAATATTGTATATTAATGCGCATATATGGAACCATCATCAGTATCTAAATGCAGAGCATTTTTATTATTCTAGAAAGAAACCCTGTACCTATTAGTAGTCACTCCTATTTCCTCTTCTCCCTGTCCCTAGCAACCACTAGTCCACTTTTTGTCTCTAACGATTTATCTATTCTGGACATGTATTAATAATATAATTGGGATCATACAATTTGTGACTTTTTGTGTCTTTTTCTTTCACTTAGTGTAATGTTTTCTAGCCTCATCCATGTTGTAGCATGTATCACTACTTCATTTCTGTTTATGACTGAATAATATTCCATTGTACAGACATACAACATTTTATTTGTTTTTTCATCATTTGATGGACGTTTGGCTTATTTCCCTTTTTTGGCTATTGTAAATAGTGCTACTGTGAACTCTTATGTATTCATTCTAGTACTGGTTTTCAGTTCTTTTGTGTGTATATCTAAAAGTGGAATTTCTGGATCATGTGGTAACTATACTTTACCTTTTAGAAAACTGCCCAACTTTCTGAAAGTTACTGCACAATTTATTTTCCCACCAGGAATGTATGAGGGTTCCAATCACTCCCATTCTTGCCAATACTTTTTAATGTGTCTTTACTATAGCTATCTTCAGTTCAGTTCAGTTCAGTTCAATTCAGTTCAGTCGCTCAGTCGTGTCTGACTCTTTGCAACCACATAGACTGAAGCATGCCAGTCCTCCCTGTCTGTCATCAACTCCCGGAGTCCACACAAACCCATGTCCATTTAGTCGGTGATTCCATCCAACCATCTCATCCTCTGTTGTCCCCTTCTCCTCCTGCCTTCAATCTTTTCTAGCATCAGGGTCTTTTCAAATGAGTCAGCTCTTCGCATCAGGTGGCCAAAGTATTGGAGTTTCACCTTCAGCATCAGTCCTTCCAATGAGTACTCAGGGTTCTCTGATAATGAGTGATGTTGAGCATCTTTTCATGTGTTTGTTAGCCATCTGTATGTCTTCTTTGGAGAAATGTCTGTTTAGTTCTTTGGCCCATTTTTTTGATTGGGTCATTTATTTTTCTGGAATTGAGCTGCAGGAGTTGCTTTGGAACAGCATCGAAACATGTATATTATCTAGGGTGAAACAGATCACCAGCCCAGGTTGGATGCATGAGACAAGTACTCGGGCCTGGTGCACTGGGAAGACCCAGAGGGATTGGGTGGAGAGGGAGGTGGGAGGGGGGATCAGGATGGGGAATACATGTAAATCCATGGCTGATTCATGTCAATGTATGACAAAAACCACTATAATATTGTAAAGTAATTAGCCTCCAACTAATAAAAATAAATGGAAAAAAAAGAAAAGATTTATATTCCTTATATCTTCTGAGCACAAATGCATATAATTTACAAATATTTTCTGTGTATTGTCTTTTTACTTCTTTTTTTGGCTGCACCTCATGGCATGTGGAGGAGAAGGCAATAGTAACCCACTCCAGTACTTTTGCCTGGAAAGTCCCATGGACGGAGGAGCCTGGTAGGCTGCAGTCCATGGGGTCGCTAAGAGTCGGACTCGACTGAGCGGCTTCACTTTCACTTTTCACTTTCATGCATTGGAGAAGGAAATGGCAACCCACTCCAGTGTTCTTGCAACCACCGGGGGAGCCCGGTGGGCTGCCATTTATGGGGTTGCACAGAGTCGGACATGTCTTAAGTGACTTAGCAGCAGCAGCAGCATGGCATGTGGGATCTTAATTCCTGGACCAGGGATTGAATCCATGCCTCCTACATTGAAAATGTGGAGTCTTAACCACTGGACCTCCAGGGAAGTCCTCTATTTACTTTCTTGATGGCATCTTTAACTGTGAACACTTTAAATCCAATTCATCTATTTTTTCTTTTGTCACTTTTGATTTTAGCCTCATGTTTAAGTAGTCATTACCAAATTCAATGCCATGAAGAGTTTTGCCTGTTTCTTCTAAGAATTTTATAGTTTTAGCTCTTATATTTAGATTTTTCATCAATTTTGAGTTAACTTTTGTATATGATGTGAGACAGTGACCCATCTTCATTCTTTGCACATGGATATCCAGTTGTACCACTGCAACTTGTTAGAAAGACTCTTCTTCCCATGTAACTGCCTTGGTACCCTTGTTGAAAAGCAATTGGTCATAAGTATGTAGGTTAATTCCTAGACTGTTAATCTTTATCAATCTATCTGTCTATTCCATTGATAGTACCATGTTGTCTTGATTAATATAGCTTTATTTGGTAAATTAATTTATTTTTTTAAATTGGAGGCTAATTACTTTACAATATTGTAGTGGTTTTTGCCATACATTCACATGAATCAGCTATAGGTGTACATGTGTCCCCATCTTGAACCCCCCTCCCACCTCCCTCCCCACCCCATCCCTCAGGGTTGTCCCAGTGCACCAGACCTGAGTGCCCTGTCTCATGCATCAAACCTGGACTGTTGATATATTTCATATATGGTAATATACATGTTTCAATGCTACTATAGCTTTTTAGTGAGTTTTGAAATTGAAAAATGGGAGTCCTCTAACTTTGTCCCTCTTTCTCAAGGTTGATTTGGTCATTCTGGGTAGCCTATTTCCATATGAAATTTAGAATCATTTTTTCAATCACTGAAAAAAAAACTAGCTGAGATTTTTGATATGCATTTCACTGAATCTGTAGTATACTTCCATTTCTTGATTTATCAATTGTAGACTTTATCCTTGATAAATGAGGACTTGTATATTCCATCCCCCTTTCCACATTCCCCCTTCTTTTATCCCTCATAAGTGTTGTACCTTAAATTTTTGTTGAGTAAATAACTTGCATTTATATTTTTATAAGTATATAAATGGGTATCCCGGGTTTCTCAGTGGTAAAGAATCCTCTTGCTAATGCAGGAAATGCAGGAGATGTGGGTTCAATCCCTGGGTTGATAAGATCCCCTGGAGTAGGAAATGGCAACCCACTCTAGTATTCTTGCCTGGAAAATCCCATGGACAAAGGAGTCTGGCAGGCTGTAGTCCATGGGGTCGCAAAGAGCTGTAAATGACTCAGCATGCATGCACACAAGTAAATACTGCTATGTACTGTATTGTTTTATGTAGTGTACTGTGGTTGCTCTTCCTTTCTTGTAGAACTTTTCATTTTCCTTGTCACATTTTCATTTAGCTAGCTATCTTTCTATTTGTCTGTTCTTAAGTTTCACCCCAAATGCTAGAACATCTATGGTACACATCTATCAGTGCTTTATCTACTCAAGCACATCAGTTACTTTTCCTTGAGAGCCCTCTCTCAGAGCCTGCTTCAGTTTGACAACTTGTTTATTGTTACTGTGGGAATTCTCTTTATTTTGGTTCCTTATTGAGCCCATTCTTTCTAGCACCCCATTTCTTCCTCTTTTTTGCTTTGCCGCTTCATTTTCATGAAACACATGTTTCAATAGTTTCATAAGAAGGAGTATCTGGTAGACAGAGTAATGGTCCCTATATTACGGTTCTCCAGAGAAACAGAACAAAAAAGATATTTCTATACCTATATCTCTAGAGATCTAGACATAAGAGCATATTTATTAAAGGAATTGCCTTATGGGTTTGTAGAGGCCAAGAAATCCCAGTCTGCAAGCTGGAGTACCAGGAAAGCCAGTGGGATAAATCAGGCCAAATACAAGGCCTGAAGGCTGAGGGAGCACTGCTGATGTAACTTCCAGTCCAAGAGCAAAGGCCTGTAATCCAGGTGGCCACTGGTGTAAGTCCTGGAGTCTGAAGACCCAAGAATCAGGAGCTCCAAGGTCCAAGGACAAGAGAAGATGGACATTCACCTCAAGAAGAAAGAGATAATTTAACCTTTCTTCACTTTTCTGTGCCATTCAGGCTCCCAATAGATTCAATGATGTCCACTCATATTGGTGACAGCAGATCTCCTTAGTCTACTGAATCAAAAGCTAGTAATCTCTTCCAGAAACACCTTCGCAGATACACCCAGAAACAATGTTTTACCAGCTTTCTGGATATCCCTTGGATCAGTTAAGTTGACACACAAAATCAACCATCACAGACTCCCCAAAGTTGCCCATGTCCTAATCCCAGAAAACTATAAGTATGTTAGCTTACATCACAAAAGAGGCATGGCATATATATATTATCTGAAGAAAAATGTTTTTATTCCTCCTATGCTCACTTGATCAATAATTTGAATTTTGAGTTGGAAATTGCATTTCCTTCAGAATTGTAAAGATATCGCTCTGTCACCTTGTTGGTTATCCATTTTAAATATAACAATGTACATGTCGATCCCAAGCTTCTTAACTGTCCCTTCATCCCACCCTTCTCCCCCGGCAACCATAAGTTCATTCTCTAAGTCTGTGAGTCTCTTTATGTTTTGTAAGTAAGTTGTTTCTATTTCAGTTCAGTTCAGTTCAGTTCAGTCTCTCAGTCGTGTCTGACTCTTTGCAACCACATGGACTGCAACATGCCAGGCTTACCTGTCTATCACCAACTCCCGGAGTTTACTCAAACTCATGAGTTGGTTATGTCATCCAACCATCTCATCCTCTGTCATCCCCTTCTCCTCTCACCTTCAATCTTTCCTAGCATCAGGGTGCTTACCAATGAGTCAGTTCTTTTCATAAGGTGGACAAAGTACTGGAGTTTCAGCTTCAAAATTAGTCCTTCCAATGAATATTCAGGACTGATTTCTGTTAGGATGGACTGGTTGGATCTCCTTGCAGTCCAAGGGACTCTCAAGAGTCTTTTCCAACACCATAGCTCAAAAGCATCAATTCTTTAGCCCTCAGCTTTCTTTGTAGTCCAGTTCTCACATCCATACATGACTACTGGAAAAACCATAGCTTTGACTAGATGGACCTTTGTCAGTAAAGCAATGTCTCTGCTTTTTAATATGCCTTCTAGGTTGGTCATAACTTTCCTTCCAAGGAGTAAGCGTCTTTTAATTTCATGGCTGCAGTCACCTTCTGCAGTGATTTTGGAGCCTCCCCCCACCCAAATAAAGTCAGCCACTGTTTCCACTGTTTCCCCATCTGTTTACCATGAAGTGATGGGACTGGATGCCAAGATCTTAGTTTTCTGAATGTTGAGAGCTTTAAGCCAACTTTTTCACTCTCCTCTTTCACTTCATCAAGAGGGTCTTTAGTTCTTCTTCACTTTCTGCCATAGGTGTGGTGTCATCTGCATATCTGAGATTATTGATATTTCTCCCAGCAACCTTGATTCCAGGTTGGGCTTCCTCCAGCCCAGTGTTTCTCATGATGTACTCTGCATATAAGTTAAATAAGCCTTGACGTATTCCAATATACAGCCTTGATGTATTCCTTTTCCTATTTGGAACTCATCTGTTGTTCCATGTCCAGTTCTAACTGTTGTGTCCTGACCAGCACACAGGTTTCTCAAGAGGCAGGTCAGGTGGTCTGGTATTCCCAGCTCCTTCAGAATTTTCCACAGTTTCTTGTGATTCACACAGTCAAAGGCTTTGGCATAGTTGATTAAGCAGAAATAGTTGTTTTTCTGGAACTCTCTTGCTTTTTTGATGATCCAGCGGATGTTGGCAATTTGATCTCTGGTTCCTCTGCCTTTTCCAAAACCAGCTTGAACACCTGGAACTTCACAGTTCACATATCGCTGAAGCCTGGCTTGGAGAATTTCGAGCATTACTTTACTAGCGTGTGAGATGAGTGCAATTGTGCGGTAGTTTGAACATTCTTTGGCAGTGCCTTTCTTTGGTATTGGAATGGAAACCGACCTTTTCCAGTCCTGTGGCCACTGCTGAGTTTTCCAAATTTGCTGTCATGTTGAGTGCAGCACTTTCACAGCATCATCTTTTAGGATTTGAAATATTTCAACTGGAATCCCATCACCTCCACTAGCTTTGTTCATAGTGATGCTTCCTAAGGCCCACTTGACTTCGCATTCCAGGATGTCTGGCTCTAGGTGAGTGATCATACCGTCATGATTATCTGGGTCATGAAGATCTTTTTTTTTATAGTTCTTCTGTGTATTCTTGCCACCTCTTCTTAATATCATCTGCTTCTGTTAGGTCCATACTCTTTCTGTCCTTTATTAAGCCCATCTTTGCATGAAATGTTCCCTTGGTATCTCTAATTTTCTTGAAGAGATCTCTAGTCTTTCCCATTCTATTATTTTCCTCTATTTCTTTGCACTGATCACTGAGGAAGACTTTCTTGTCTCTCCTTGCTCTTCTTTGGAACTCTGCAGTCAAATGGGAATATCTTTCCTTTTCTCCTTTGCTTTTCGCTTCTCTTCTTTTTCACAGCTATTTGTAAGGCCTCCTCAGACAGCCATTTTGCTTTTTTGCATTTCTTTTTCTTGGGGATGGTCTTGATGCCTGTCTCCTGTACAATGTCACGAACCTCTGTCCATAGTTCTTCAGGCACTCTATCAGATCTAATCCCTTGAATCTATTTCTCACTTGCACTGTATAATCATAAGGGATTTGATTTAGGTCATACCAGAATGGTCTAGTGATTTTCCCCACTTTCTTCAATTTAAGTCTGAATTTGGCAATCAGGAGTTCATGATCTGAGCCACAGTCAGCTCCCAGTCTTATTTTTGCTGATTGTATAGAGCTTCTCCATCTTTGACTGCAAAGGATATAATCAATCTGATTTCGGTATTGACCATCTTGTGGTGTCCATGTATAGAGTCTTCTCTTGTGTTGTTGGAAGAGAGTGTTTGCTATGACCAGTGCGTTCTCTTGGCAAAACTCTATTAGCCTTTGCCCTTCTTCATTCCGTACTCCAAGGCCAAATTTGCCTGTTACTCCAGGTGTTTCTTGACTTCCTACTTTTACATTCCAGTCCCCTATAATTAAAATGACATGTTTTCTGGGTGTTAGTTCTAAAAGGTCTTGTAGGAGACACAGGTTTGATCCCCAGATTGGGAAGATCCCCTGCAGAAGAAAATGGCAATCCACTCCAGTATTCTTGCTTGTGGTATCCTGTGAATAGTGGAGCCTGGTGGGCTACAATCCATGGGGTTTCAAAAGAGTTGGGCACAACTTAGTGACTAAACAACAAGGTATTTTGTTCATTTTTAAATTGGGGTGTTCATTTTCTTATTGTCGAGTTTTAAGAGTTCTTTTCATATTTTGGATAACAATCCATTATAGTGATGTCTTTGCAAATATTTTCTCCCATTTTTTGGTATGTCTTTCAGAGGTCAGGAGCTTTTAGTTTTAATAAAGTTCAGTTATTAATCATTTCTTTCATGGTCATACCTTTGGTGTTTTATCTAGAAAGTCTTTGGCATACCCAAGGTCAATTAGATTTTTTCCTATGGTATCTTCCAGAAGTTTTGTAGATGTTCATTTGTTTAACATCTAGATCTATGATCCATTTTGATTCTATTTTTGTGAAGAGTGTAAGCTTTGTGCTCAGATTAATTTTTTTTTTGGCATGATTATCCAGTTGTACCAGTACCATTTGTTAAAGAGATTCTCTTTGAACCTTTGTATTGCCCTTGCTTCTTTGTCAGGCAGCAGTTTATTTCTGGGCTTTATTCTGCTCCATTGATCTATTTGCCTATTCTTTCATCAGTGCCACACTGTCTTAATTACTGTACCTTTAGAGTAACTTTTGAGGTCAGGTAATGTCAGTCCTCCAACTTTGCTCTTCTCCTGAAGTATTGTGTTGACTATTGTAGATGTTTTGCCTCTCCATATAATTTTTCCTATGATTTTACTTTTATTTTTTGTTCCAGTCTTATTGATATATAATTGACATACAGTACTGAATAAGTTTATGTACAGCATATTGACCTAACTTATACACACCAAGAACTGATTATCACAATAAGTTTAGTGAACATGCATCATTTCATATAGATGCAAAATTTAAGAATTAGAAAATAAAATATTTTCCTGAGTGAGGAGATCTTTTAGAATTTACTCTCGTAACAAATATAACTTAATAAATATAATTAATCTACTGCTATTAATTATATTTATCATGTTATACATTACATTTCTAGTATTTATAACTGGGAATTTGCACCTTTTGACTGTCTCTGTACAATACCCCTACCCCCACCTCTAGTAATTATAAATCTGATGTCTTATTCTATAATTGTTTGTTTGGCTGTTTTGAAGTATAATTGATACAGCACTATGTTGGTTCCTGTTACACATCATAGTGATTCAGTGTTTCTATACTTTCTGAAATGATCACCATGGTAGGTCTATTTATGCTAAATCACCATATATAGATATTACATAGTTATTAACTATATTCCTGTATATATTTATACAGGAATTTTATTTTATTTTTTTTATACTCATGACATTTATTTTGTAACTGGAAGTTTGTACCTCTTAATCATTATATCCTATTTATTTCCTCCCCTCACCTTCATCTTTTCTGACAATCATCTGTTTGTTCTCTGTATCTGTAACACTGTTTCTGTTTTGTTGTGCATATTAATTTGTTGTGTTTTTTAGATTTAACATATAAGTGAAATCATGCAGTATTTATATTTGTCTGTCTAACTTATTGTACTGATTAATACCCTCCAGTTATATCCATGTTTTTGCAAATGATAAGATTTCATTCTTTCTTTATGACTGAGTAATATTCCATTGTATGGAAAAATATATATATATAAAACTTGGTGTTTATCCACTTATCTATTTATGGTCACTTTGGATTCTCCAATATCTTGTAAATAAAATTGCAATGACCATAAGGATACATAAATCTTTTCAAACTACTCTTTTTGTTTTCTTGGGATAAATCTTTAGGAGTGGGATTGCTGGATCATATGGTAGTTCTATTTTTAATCTTTTGACAAATCTCCTTACTGTTTTTCATGGTGGCCACACCAATTCAATTTGCACACCCAAGCACAGCAGCACATGAAGATTCCCTTTTCTCCACATTCTCATCAACACTTGCTATTTGTTGTATTTTTAGTAACAGCCATTTGGAGAAGTTGAAGGTGACATCTTACTGTGGTTTTGATTTGCATTTCCATGATGATTAATGATGTTGAGTATCTTTTCATGTGTCTTTTGGTTGTATTTGTGTCTTTGGGAAAATATGTATTCAAGAGGTCTGCCCATTTTTAAATCATTTTTAAAATTTTGGATGCGTTCTTTGTATATTTTGGATATTAACCCTTTATCAGATATATTAACCATTCAGTATGTGACTTTTTATGTTTTTGTTGACAGTTTTCTTCACTGTGAAAAAGCTTTTTAGTTTGATATAGTCCAATTTGTTTATTTTTACTTTTGTTTTCTTTGTCTGAAGAGACATTTCCAAAATATATTGCTAAGACTAATGTTGATGAGCTCACTGCTCATGTTTTCTTCTAGAATTTTATGGCTACAGGTGTTACATTTGTCTTTAATACATTTGGAATTTATTTTTGTACATAGTGTGAGAGAGTAGCCCATTTTGATTCTTTTGCATATAGCGGTCCATTTCCCCCAACACTTTTTATTGAAGAGGCTGTCTCTTTCCTATTGTATATTCTTGCCTCCTTTGTCATAGTTTCATTGATCATATAAGCATGGGTTAATTTCTGGGTTCTCTATTCTCTTTCATTGATCTATGAGGCTGTTTTGGTGTCAGTACCATACTGTTTTGATTACTACAGCTTTATAGTATAATTTTAAATCAAGTCTCATGATACCTCCAGCTTCATTTTTCTTTCTTAAGATTGTTTGGTATACTCTGGGTGTTTTGTGTTTCCATAAATATTTTAGAATTATTTGTTCTAGTTCTGTGAAAAATGTCTCTGGTGTTTTGATAGACACTGCATTGAATTTTTAGATTGTCTTGGGTAGTATGGTGACTCTAACAATATTAATTACCCTAATCCATTAACATGTTATAGCTTTCCATCTGTTTGTGTCATCTTCAATTTCTTGGTGTCTTATAGTTTTCCTAGTATAGGTCTTTCACCTCCTTAGTTATTTTATTTCTAGGTATTTTATTCTTTTTCATGTAATTGTAATGGAATTGTTTTCTTACTTCTTTCTGATACTTTTTGTTAATGTATAAAAACTAAATAGATTTCTGTAATGATTTTGTATTCAACAACTTTACTGGATACAAAATTCATTGATGAATTATAGTAGTTTTTTTGGTGGCTTCTTTAGGATTTTCTATGTATGATGTCAAGTCAGTTTAGTCAGTTCTGTCACTCAGTCATGTCTGACTCTTTGTGACCCCATGGACTGCAGCACACCAGGCTTCCCTGTCCATCACCAACTCCCAGAGCTTGCTCAAATTCATGTCCATTGAGTCAGTGATGCTATCCAACCATCTCATCCTCTGTTGTCCCCTTCTCCTCCTGCCTTCAATCTTTTCCAACATCAGGGTGTTTTCAAATGAGTCAGTTCTTCACATTAGGTGGCCAAAGTATTGGAGCTTCAGCTTCAGAATCAGGCCTTCTAATGAATATTCAGGACTGATTCCTTTAGGATTGACTGGTTTGATCTCCTTGCTGTCTGAGGGATTCTCAAGAGTCTTCTCTGACACCACAGTTCAAAAGCATCAATTCTTCAGTGCTCAGCTTTCTTTATAGTCCAACTCTCACATCCATACATGACTATTGGAAAAATCATAGCTTTGACTAGATGGACCTTTGTTGGCAACGTAATATCTCTGCTTTTTAATATGCTGTCTAGGTTGGTCATAGCTTTTCTTCTAAAGAGCAAGCATCTTTTAATTTCATGACTGCCATCACCATCTGCAGTGATTTTGGAGGCCAAGAAAATAAAGTCTGTCAGTGTTTCCATTGCTTCCCCATCTATTTGCCATGAAGTGCTGGGGCCGGAAACCATGATCTTTGTTTTTTGAATGTTGAGTTTTAAGCCAGCTTTTTCTCTCTCCTCTTTCACTTTCATCAAGGGACTCTTCAATTTCTCTTCGCTTTCTGCCATAAGGGTGGTGTCATCTGCATATCTGGGGTTGTTGATATTTCTCCTGGCACTTGCTAACAAATGACAGTTTTGATTCTTCCTTTCCAATTTAGATGCTATCTTTTTATTTATTTTTGTTTGATTCTGGACTATTTTGGGGTAGTTGTTTTAATACTGATTTAATTTCATTACTAGTAATTGATCTGTTCATATTTTTCATTTCTCCCTAAGTTGAGTCTTGGGAGATTGTACATTTCTAGGAATTTGTTAATTTATTCTAGGTTGTCCATTTTATTGGTGTGTGATTTTTCATAGTGATCTCTTATGATTCTTTGTATTTATGTGAGATCCGTTTTACTTTGTCCTTTTTTATTTCTGATTTTATTGATTTTGTCTCTCTCTTTTTTTGATGTGTCTGTGTAGAGGTTTATTAATTTTATTTATAAATTCAAAGCATCAGCTCTTAGTTTCATTGATCTTTTCTATTTTTATTCTCTCTGTCAATTGTTTCTGCTCTAATCTTTATGATTTCTTTCCTTATACTAATTTGAGTTTTGTTTGTCTTTTTCCTAGTTATTTTAGATTTAATATTAAGTTGTTTATTTGAGGACTTTTTTGTTTGTTTCCTGAAGATAAGACTGTATCTCTATAAACTTCTCTTTTAGAATTGTTTGTTCTGCATCCCATAGATTTTGGATCATTGTATTTTCATTTTCTCTTGTCTCCAGAATTTTTTTTTTCTATTTCAGTAAGTGTCTTTCTTTTTGGTTGGAGATATTCAATAAAGTATAAAGTAGAAAGGCAAACACTTAAAATTTTGACTACTTACTTAAACATCTAAGGAAGACAGAGATGACTTTGGATTTCTATCTTTTTTTCTTTCTTTCCTTTGTTTTCAAGGCCCCTAATTCCATAAAGTGTCTTTCCAAGTAAGCATGCTGCAATCTTTCACAGATAATCTAGAATGAAAAGATGTTTGAAGCAGACCTGATATTATGGGTCATGAAATAAATCCCCTCCTCACCCCTTTCACATCCCAAGTAAAACAGAAACTCAATCCCATTACTCAAATTTAAACAGCTGAGTGGTTAAAAGCCAAATATTTTGACTGAGTAGCTTTTGAGTTTTATTTTTGGTCTTTTGTTTTGCTTTGTTTTTATGATTTATAGCTTAATTTTATTTTTTTTTAAATTTTTTTATTAGTTGGAGGCTAATTACTTCACAACATTTCAGTGGGTTTTGTCATACATTGATATGAATCAGCCATAGATTTACACTTATTCCCCATCCCGATCGCCCCTCCCACCTCCCTCTCCACCCGATTCCTCTGGGTCTTCCCAGTGTACCAGGCCCGAGCACTTGTCTCATGCATCCCACCTGGGCTGGTGATCTGTTTCACCATAGATAGTATACATGCTGTTCTTTTGAAACATCCCACCCTCACCTTCTCCCACAGAGTTCAAAAGTCTGTTCTGTATTTCTGTGTCTCTTTTTCTGTTTTGCATATAGGGTTATCGTTACCATCTTTCTAAATTCCATATATATGTGTTAGTATGCTGTAATGTTCTTTATCTTTCTGGCTTACTTCACTCTGTATAAGGGGCTCCAGTTTCATCCATCTCATTAGGACTGGTTCAAATGAATTCTTTTTGACGGCTGAGTAATATTCCATGGTGTATATGTACCACAGCTTCCTTATCCATTCATCTGCTGATGGGCATCTAGGTTGCTTCCATGTCCTGGCTGATTTATAGCTTAATTTTAAATGATCTTTACAAAGGACACCTACGGGGTGGCTGAGAAGGAATAAATCTTGGGATCAGATGCATTTTTTAAAATCATTAGGAAATGTTTCCTGAGCCCCCCACTTTTTAAAACTATTTTATATTGAAGTATATCCAATTAACAATGTTGTGATAGTTTCAGATGGACAGCAAAGGGACTCAGTCATACATATATATGTCTCCATTCTCCCCTAAACTCCTCTCCCATCCAGGTTGCCACATTGCTTTAAGCAGAGTTCCCTGTGTTATACAGTAGGCCCTTGTTGGTTATCCACTCTAGACATAGCAGAGTGTACATGTAAGATGGTAACAATGACTCTATATGTGAGACAGCAAAAGAGACACAGATGTGTGGAACAGTCTTTTGGACTCTGTGGGAGAAGGTGAGGGTGGGATTTGAGAGAATAGCATTGAAACATGTATATTATCATATGTGAAACAGATCGCTAGTCCAGGTTCGATGCATGAGGCAGGGTGCTCAGGGCTGGTGCACTGGGATGACCCTGAGGGATGGGATGGGGAGGGATGTGGGAGGGGTTTCAGGATGGTGGGATATATGTACACCCATGGCTGATTCATGTCGATGTATGGCAAAAACCACCACAATATAGTAAAGTATTTAGCCACCAATTAAAATAAATAAATAAATAAAAACAAAAAACCAAATTCTTATCTCTTTCCCCCATTCTCCTCCCTGTCAAACATAAGTAAACATAAGTTCATCCTCTAAGTCTGTGAGTCTGTTTCATAAATCAGTTAATTTGTATATTTTCTTTTTAGAGTCTGCATATAAGTGATATCATACTGTATTTCTCCTTCTCTGTCTGACTTACTTCACTCAGCATGTCAATCTCTAGGTCCATCCATGTTGCTGCAAATGGCATTAATTCATTCTTTTACTCTCTAAGTAATATTCCATTATAGATATGTACCACATCTTATTTATCCATTCCTCTGTAGATGGAAATTTAGGATGCTTCCATGTCTTGGGTATTATTGTCTCTAGATATTTTTAAAATTCCTCTTTCATTTTTCAGTGATCTATTGGTTGCTTAGTAGCATATTGACTTGCTTGCAGAAGTCTCTGTTTTTAATATTTTTTTCTTGTAATTAATTGCTGGTCTCATACCAGAATAGTTGGAAAAGATGTTTGATATGATATCAATTTTCTTTAATTTACCAAGACTTATTTTGTGACCCAGCATGTGAGCTATCCTGGAGAATGTCCCGTGAGCACTTGAAAAGAATGTGTATTCTTCTTTTGGATACAATGTCCTATATATGCCTATTAAAATCATTTGGTCTAATCTGTTTTTTAAGACCAGTGTTTCTTTTTTTTTCTATTTATTTTTATTAGTTGGAGGCTAATTACTTTACAATATTGTAGTGGTTTTTGCCATACATTGACATGAATCAGCCATGGATTTACATGTATTCCCCATCCCAATCCCCCCTCCTGCCTCCCTCCCCACCCCATCCCTCTGGGTCTTCCTAGTGCACCAGCCCCGAGCACTTGTCTCATGCATCCAACCTAGACCAGTGTTTCTTTACTGATCGTCTGTCTGGTTGATCTGTCCATTGAGGTAATTGGGGAGTTAAGTTATCCTACTATTATTGTATTAATGTAAATTTCTCCCCTTTATATCGTTTATTTTTTTATTAATTAATTTAAATTGGAGGCTAATTACTTTACTATATTGTGGTGGTTTTTGCCATACATCGACATGAATCAGCCATGGGTGTACATGTATCCCATCATCCTGAAACCCCTCCCACCTCCCTCCCCACCCCATACCTCTGGGTTGTCCCAGAGCACCAGCTTTGAGTGCCCTGCTTCATGTATTGAATTTGCACTGGTCATCTATTTTATTATGGTAATATACATGTTTCAATGCTATTCTCTCATATCACCCCACCCTTGCCTTCCCCCACATAGTCCAAAAGTCTGTTCTTTGCATCTGTGTCTCTTTTTCTGTCTTGCATATAGGGTCGTTTCTGTCTTTCTAAATCCCATATATATATGTTAATATACTGTATTGGTGTTTCTCTTTCTGGCTTACTTCACTCTGTGGCTCCAGTTTTATCCACCTCATTAGAACTGACTCAAATGTGTTTTCTAATAGCTGAGTAATATTCCATTGTGTATATGTACCACAACTTTCTTTCCATTCTGCCGACGGACATCTAGGTTGCTTCCATGTCCTGGCTATTGTAAACAGTGTGGCAATGAACAGTGAGGGTACATGTATCTCTTTCAATTTTGGTTTCCTCAGTGTGTATGCCTAGCAGTGGGATTGCTGGGTCATATGGCAGTTCTATTTCCAATTTTTTACCCTTTATATCTTTTAATATATGTTTTTTGTGTTCAGGTGCAGATATGTTGGATGCACTATATTTATAATTGTTATATCTTCTTGGATTGATACTTTGATTATTATATAATATGCTTCTCTGTCTCTTGTTAAAGTCTTTGTTTTAAAGTTTATTTTGTCTGATATAAGTATTGCCACCTCTGCTTTCTTTTCATGTTTTTTTTGCAATGGAATATATTTTCTACTTACATTTAAAGTAATTGTTTATCAGTATGTACTTATTGCAATTTTATTAGCTGAAGGTATCAATTATGTCCATCTGGTCTAATGTGTCATTTAAGGCTTGTGCTTCCTTATTAATTTTCTGTTTTGATGATCTGTCCATTCATGTAAATGGGGTGTTAAAGTTCCCTACTATTATTGTGTTACTGTCAATTTGTTGTGAAGCTGGTTTGGTGGTGCAAAATTCTCTTAACTTTTGCTTGACTGTAAGGTTTTGATTTGTCCATTAATTTTGAATGAGATCCTTGCCAGGTAGAGTAATCTTGGTTGTAGATTTTTCCCTTTAAGTACTTTAAATATATCCTCCCATTCCCTTCTGGTCTGCAGAGTTTATGCTGAAAGGTCAACTGTTAAGCTTATGGGGATTCCCTTGTATGTTATTTGTTTCTTTTCTCTTGCTGCTTTAGTCTTCAATTGTGTTTGATCTTTGTTTGTTTGATTAGTATGTGTCTCAGCACATTTCTCCTTGGGTTCATCCTGTATGGGACTCTCTGTGCTTCTTGGACTTGACTGACTATTTTCTTTACAATGTTAGAGAAGTTTTAGACTAGAGTCTCTTTAAAAATTTTCTCAGACCTTTTCTTTTTCTCTTCTTCTGTGAACTCTATAGTTTGAATGTTGGTGCATTTAATATTGTCCCAGAGGTCTCTGAGATTATCCTCAATTCTTTTTTCCTTTATTGTGCTTTTCATCAGTTATTTTCACCATTGTATCTTCCAGCTCACTTATCCATTCTTCTGCCTCAGTTATTCTGCTATTGATTCCTCCTAGAGTATTTTTAATTTTAGTTAATTGTGTTGCTCATCTCTGCTTATTTATTCTTTATTTCTTTTAGGTCCTTGTTAACTGTGTTAATTGATTCTTGCATTTTCTTCATTCTATTTTCAAGGTTTTGGATCATCTTTACTATCAGATTACTCTGAATTCTTTTTCAGGTAGTTTGTCTATTTCCTCTTTGTTTATTTGGTCTTATGAGTTTCTACTTTATTCCTTCATTTACATAATATTTCTGTCTTTTCATTTTTTCTGACTTATTGTGTTTGAAGTCTCCTTTACCCAGTCTTTGTGGTAGTATTCCTTCTTCCTTTTGGTTTCTGTCCTCAGTGGGTAAGGTTGGTCCAGTGGTTTGTGTAGGCTTCATGTTGGGAGGAACTTGTACCTGCATTCTGGTGGGAGGAGCTGAGTTTTTCCCCCTTTGATGTGTAGGTCTGTGTGAGCTGGTATGTTTTTTGGTATCTGTGGAAAGCCTGTCTGCTGATGATTAGGTTTGTGTTTTTGTCTTGCTTGTCGTTTGGGTGATCCATCTTACACTGGGTGCTGCCAGCTTTTTGGTAATGCCAGGTCTTGTATGCAGTTGGAGGCCTTCCTGGGAGTTCTCACTAACTAATACTCCCTGGGCTTAGGAATTCTCTGGCAGTCTAGGATCCTGGATTCAGCTCCCATTCCAAAGACTCAGGCCCAATCTCTGGCTGAGGAACTGAGATTTTACAATCTGTTTGTTATGGCATTACAGGGGATTAAAACAAACACTCAAAAACAAAGAAGAAAACAAAACAAGAAACAAAAGACCACCCCCAACAAATGGTAAATACAAAATCAGACAAATAATAAGAAAAACAAAGGAACACATACACACACACACACACTTTCACACACTCAAACAAAACCAAAACGGTCCAAAGGAAAGAAAGTACAAGACTGTTACCTGGTGAGCAAAGGAAACCACAAATGATACCGACCAGTTAAAAACAAAACTAACTAAAACATAAATTGGAAAACAAAACCAAAGCAGAGTGCTGACAGAGGAATACAGTGAAGAAAACAAAACAAAGTAACAAATATGGTGAAAAAAAGAAAGAAAAGGAAGAAAAGAAAAAACGGAAAAGCAAAGTTAAATAGACGTATATAAAAGAGATCAATATTTATTAATGAATAACTAAAGCAAGAAATTAAAAAGCAGAGACATTACTTTGCCAACAAAGGTCCTTCTAGTCAAGGCTATGGTTTTTCCAGTGGTCACATATGGATGTGAGAGTTGGACTGTGAAGAAAGCTGAGCGCCGAAGAATTGATGCTTTTGAATTGTGGTGTTGGAGAAGACCCTTGAGAGTCCCTTGGACTGCAAGGACATCCAACCAGTCCATCCTAAAGGAGATTAGTCCTGGGTGTTCATTGGAAGGACTGATGCTGAAGCTGAAACTCCAAATACTTTGGCCACCTCATGCGAAGAGTTGACTCATTGGAAAAGACCCTGATGCTGGGAGGGATTGGGGGCAGGAGGAGAAGGGGACGACAGAGGATGAGATGGCTGGATGGCATCACCGACTCGATGGACATGAGTTTGAGCAAACTCCGGGAGTTGGTGATGGACAGGGAGGCCTGGCATGCTGCGATTCATGGGGTCACAAAGAGTCAGACACGACTGAGCGACTGAACTGAACTGAACTGAACTGAAAGCAAGAAAAGAACAATAAGAAATACAAACAAAAAAAAAAAAAACCAAAAATTAAACATAATTTAAAAAAAGAAAAAAAAAGCCCCACAGAACCACAAAAAGTCAACAGAGAAGTAGAGTGTATAAAGGAAATAGTGTGATTAAAAAAAGTTTTCAAAAGCTTACAGTTAACAGTAATAATAAAATCAATAACCATAGAAAGAGAGGAAAAAGAAGAAAAAAATATCCAGAACCCACTACAGAACAAATCAAAATATAGTAATAATGATAAATATTTTTCTTAGACCTCAACTGTCAGCATAATTTCCTTTGCTGTGAGTCACAGTCCACTTCTACCTCCCTAGGAAGCCCTCCAACACTGGACTGGTCTCTGGACATGTTGTGGGGGTCACTCAGACTCTAATCTGGCCCTACTTCATAATCTTGCAACCAGTGTCCACAGCTGCCAGAGCTAGTGCATTTTCTTTTGTGGGAACTCTCACTGTCCTTTTATGAATTCCATAGACACACAGTCTGCCTAGTTGATTGTGTGGATTTGATCTACAGCTTGTATAGCTGGTGGGAAGGTTTCTGATCTTCTTCCTTAGCCACACTGCCCCTGGGGTTCAATTATGATTTTATCCCCACCTCTGCATGTTGTCATCCACAGAAGTTCGCTCCTGAGGCTGCCCTAGAGGACTTGGGTCTGCCCCAATGAGGAACTGGTGTGGAGGTGGCACAGCTGCTTGGATCACAGGAACCCTGGAAGAGCCAGATATGTAGGGGAGTTGACAGCCATTGGCACAGGACACATGGTGCTATTAGGGTTTTTCTAGCCTCTGGCATTTCTGTCTCAGTGAGGATTGAGTGTGGAGGTGGCAAAGCTGATTAGATATTGGGGACCCTGGTGGCACCAAGAGTGCAGGGACGCAGATGGCCCTATTAGAGCTATGGCTCTATTAGAGTCTTTTTCTAGCCTCTAGCATCTGGCATCGGAGAAGGCAATGGCAACCCACTCCAGTACTCTTGCCTGGAAAATCCCATGGGCAGAGGAGCCTGGTGTGCTGCAGTCCATGGGGTCGCGAAGTCCATGGGGACACGACTGAGTGACTTCATTTTCACTTTTCACTTTCATGCATTGGAGAAGGAAATGGCAGCCCACTCCAGTGTTCTTGCCTGGAGAATCCCAGGGATGGCAGAGCTTGGTGCACTGCCATCTATGTGGTCACACAGAGTCGGACACGACTGAAGCGACTTAGCAGCAGCAGCAGCAGCATCTGGCTTTCAAAGGGCCTCCCTAACTGGTCTTTCTCTGTTGCTTGGCGCAGCAGGTGCTCAAAGACCTCCTGGCTGGGGTCCTTCTCTATTTCTCAGTGCATTGGGCACTTAAAGGACCCCCTGGCTGAGGTCCTTCTCTATTGGTCAGCTGCTGGTCCTGGAGTATGGGGAGAAAGAGGGTACAGTGATGGCTCCACCCCTTTGCACGTGACTTAGCAATATTACCTTGCCTCCATGGCTTCCTAGTTTTCCTCCATAGGCATTTTCTACCATGCTCTCCTCCCTCACATCTCCTTAGGCTATTTCCCTGCAGTCAACAACAGACCTCACCCTGGGATTGCTCTCCAGTCCCTATACTCCAGCTCCTAGCTGCTGTGCATTCCAGGGGACATGCATCCCTGTCTAGGATACAGTAGGGCTGTGGCAAGGATTGTCTGTGTGGTTCTCACTCCATTCAGACTGTCACAGGTCAGCTACTACACTTTCCAACAGCCTCAAATGCTTTTCCTCTGTCCCAAACAATTGCCCTAGTGGGGATCTGACCCCAGCTTTAGTTCCCCCACCCCTGGGTGCAAGTCCAGTCCTGGGCACTCTCCTCTTTTTTCCCTTCCTTCCTTTGTCCTACTGAGTTTTGTGTGGATCTATATATTCCTTTCCAGTGGTCAGGGACTCCTGCCTGCCCTCAACTGGTGTCCTATGAGATCTTCTGCATCTGAAGGTGTATTTCTGATGTATCCATGGAAAGAAATCCACCTATTTCTTCGCCATTTTGTCTCTTCCTGATGTTTAGTTTTAGG
The DNA here is from genome assembly GCF_019320065.1 of Cervus canadensis. NCBI lineage: Eukaryota > Metazoa > Chordata > Mammalia > Artiodactyla > Cervidae > Cervus > Cervus canadensis. The sequence continues at coordinate 2,181,427 of NC_057419.1, forward strand.
CCAGCCTTTTCACTCTCCTCTTTCACCCTCATCAAGAGGTTCTTTAGTTCCTTTTCACTTTACACCGTTAGGGTGGCATCATCTGCACATCTAAGTTTGTTGATATTTCTCCTGGCAATCTTGATTCAAACTTGTGATTCATCCAGCCCAGCATTTTGCATGATGTATTCTGCATATAACTTAAATAAGCCTTTGTGCTGTACTTAGTCACTCAGTAGTGTCTGACTCTTTGCAACCCTATGGACTGTAGCCCTCCAGGCTCCTCTGTCCATGGCGATTCTCCAGTCAAGAATACCGGGAGTGGGTTGCCATGCTCTCCTCCAGGGGATCTCCCCAACCCAGGGATCTAACCCAGGTCTCCCACATTGCACAGTGGGTCTTTATCATCTGAGCCACCAGGGAAGCCCAAGAATACTGTAGTGGGTAGCTTATCCTTTCTCCAGGGGATATTCCCAATCCAGGAATTGAACCAGGGTCTCCTGCATTGCAGGCAGATTCTTTACCAGCTGAGCTACCAGGGGAGCCCAAATAAGCCTTTACCACTTTTTTTCTTTCTTTCTTTTTTTTTTACCAATTTTAATTTTACCAAAATAAACCTTTGCCAATTTTTTTTTTTTTTTACCATATTTGCCTTTACCAATGAGCTTTTTCCTCTCACATTTCTAATTGTGGACTTTTCTTTTATACTTTTAAGAAGTCTGTCTAACATTTCTTGTAAGGTTGGTTTATGAAGTGAGTGAAGTGAAAAGTCACTCAGTCGTGTTCAACTCTTTGAGACCCCATGGACTGTAGCCCACCAGGCTCCTTCATCCATGGAATTTTCTAGGCAAGAGTACTGGAGTGGGTTGCCATTTCCTTCTCCAGGGGATCTTCCTGACCCGGGGATCGAACCTGGGTCTCCTGCATTGAGGGCAGATGCTTTACCGTCTGAGCCAGTGGTGCTAAACTCTCTTAACTTTTCTTGTCTGTAAAACTTTTGATCTATCAAATCTTAATGAAAGTCTTCCTAGGTAGAGAATTTTTGCTTGTAGATCCCCCCTCCCATATTGTGCCACTCCCTTGTGATCTGTTAAAAAAAATCAGCTGATAGCCTCATGGGAGTGTCTTTTGTATATAACTTGTTGCTTTTCCCTTGCTCCTTTTATTTTTTTTAAATTAATTTATTTTCCCATGCTCCTTTTAGTGTCTTCTTTTTATCTTTAATTTTTTGTCATTTTAATTACAAGGTGTCTTGATATGATCCTCTTAGGGTTGACCCCATTTGGAATTCTCTGTGCTTCCTTGTCCTGGATATCTGTTTCCTTTCCCAGGTTTAGAGAAATTTTCAGCTATTATGTCTTCAGCTATGTCTTCTGAGAATTTCTCTTTTCTTTCTCCTTCTGGGATCCCCATAATTTGAATGTTCATATGCTTGATATACGGAGAAGGCAATGGCACCCCACTCCAGTACTCTTGGCTGGAAAATCTCATGGACGGAGGAGCCTGGTAGGCTGCAGTCCATGGGGTCGCGAAAAGTCGGACACTACTGAGCGACTTCACTTTCACTTTTCACTTTCATGCATTGGAGAAGGAAATTGCAACCCACTCCAGTGTTCTTGCCTGGAGAATCCCAGGGACGGGGGAGCCTGGTGGGCTGCCGTCTATGGGGTTGCACAGTGTCGGACACGACTGAAGTGACTTAGCAGCAGCAGCAGCATGCTTGATATAGTTCCAGAGGTCTCTTATACTGTCTTAATTTCTTTTTATTCTTTTTTCTATTCATCATCAGTGGTTTCCACCACTTTGTCTTCCAACTTGCTGATGTGTTCATCTCTACCACCTAATCTATTGGATGACTTCTGCTAGTGTGTTTTTAAATTTCTGTTACTATATTCTTCATTACAGTTTGGCTCTTTATGTTTTCTCTTTGTTAAAATCTTCTTACTCTATTCATCTAATCTTCTCCCTAATTGTTTGAACTCCTTGAGCTTTTTATTGAGTAAATTGTTGATCTCCCTTTCACTTAGGTCTTTTTCTGGGATTTTATCTTATTTCATCAGTTGGAACATATTCCTCTGTTGCCTAATTTTGCCGAATTTGTTCTTTTTATTTTTTATCTATTGGTTTATAATTCCTGATCTTGGAGAAGTGGCATTTTGTAGGTGACATCCTATGCATTCCAGCAGTGCATTCTCCTCTGGTCACCAGAGCTATATGCTTTAGGGGTGCTCTCTATGCAAGCTGCATGCTTCCCTGGTGGCTCAGACAGTAAAGTATCTGCCTGCAATGCAGGGTAGAGAATTTTTGGCTGTAGAGTTTGCAGGGGACCTGGGTTTGATCCCTGGGTTGGGAAGATCCCCTGGAAAAGGGAATGGCTACCCAGTCTAGTGTTCTTGCCTGGGAAATCCCATGGACAGAGGAGCCTAGTGGACTATAGCCCATGGGATTGCAAAGAGTCAGACACGACTGAGTCACTAACACTTTCACATTTTTCTATGTGGGTTGCATGGGTCCTTCTGTTGTGGCCAGCTGACTAGTGTTAGTGGTCTGGTAGGAGTGGATGATCCCCAGTCTGGCTGGTTGCCTGGACCTGTCTTTTGTGGAGGCTGCCAGCCCCTGATGAGTGGGGCCAAATTGCAAGTTGGCTCTTTGTGGGGCCCCAGGGTATCCCAGTGCTGTGGTTGACCTGCTAGTGGGTGGAGTCCTGTCCAAGGATTTCTGGCCCCTGGTGTTCCCAGAGCTACTGTTGGCCAACTGGTGGGTGTGGCTCATTCCTGACACAACAGTCTGCAGAGTCAAGTGTCCCAAAGCTGGTGTTGTCCTGCTGGAGGGTGGAGCCAGTTCCTGGGGTGGCTTGTTGAAGGACAATGGTGTCCTGGATCTGGCACTGGCTTGTTGGCAGGTGGGCTGGGTCATGACAAAATAAGTGGTGGGATTTGGTGGTTCTGGGGCTGGTGTCTGTCTACTGGTGGATGCAGCCAGGTCTTGGCATATCTGGCTGCAGGACCTGGGGCTCCCAGAGCTGGTGTCAGCTTGTTGATAGATGAGTCTGAGGCCTAGGAGGTCTCAGGGCTAGTGCTAGCTCATTGGTGGGAACAACCAGGGACTAGAATTTCTACTTGCAATGCCCTTGGAGTCTCAGAGGTGATGTGTCAGCCTGCTGATAGGTGAGGCTTGCGCCCAGTGGGTCCTGGAACTGGTACCTGCTCACTGATGGGATGAAGCTAGTCCTGGGGCTTGTACTGTCTTACTTGTGGATAGAACTGGGTCATAAGGTCTCTGGCTACAGTCCTTGGGGTCCCATTGCTAGTTCTAGCACTCTAGTTTGTGAGGTTGGATCCTGGTCCCTCTAGTGGACAGAGACATGTTTCAGGGTACCTGTGAGTTCAGGAGGTCTTAAGGCAGCTGAACTGATGGTGGGTAGAGTTGTGTCTCTGCTTGGCTAGTTGGTTGACCCGAGGCACCCCAGTTCTGGTGATAACAGGCTGGTGGGCAGGGCCAATTCCTTCCTTGACTAAGCAACAAAGAGGGTTCCAAAATGGCAATTGCTGATGCTTGTGTTCTTATAGTATCATGAGTCCCCCAAAATGGCTGTTGTCAATGTCTATGTACCCAGGATGGAAGTCCACTTGTCAACTCCTTCTTTGAGAGATTCTCCAAGATCAACAAGTGGGTCTGATACAGGTTCCCTTCAAAGTATTGCTTCTACCTTTGGTCCTGGAGCATGTGAGACTTTGTGTGCGCCCTTTAATAATGGAGTCTATTTCACACAGCTCTCTGACTCTCCTGAAAGTAAGCCCCACTGGCCTTCAAAGCCAAACATTCTGGGGGTTTGTCTTCCTGGTGCAAGACTTTCAGACTGGGGAATCCCCCTGGGCTCTGCAATTGTAATTATCTTCCCACTTGTGAGTCACCCATACCAAGGTATGGGTTTTGATAGTACCACATTTCCTCCCCTCCTACTGTCTTATCATGGTTCCTTCTTTTTATCTTTAGTTGTCAGTCAGTTCAGCTCAGTTGCTCAGTTGTGTCTGACTCTTTGTGACCCCATGGACTGCAGCATACCAGGCTTCCCTGTCCATCACCAACTCCTGGAGCTTGCTCAAACTCATGTCCATTGAGTTGATGATGCCATCCAACCATCTCATCCTCTGTTGTCCCCTTATCCTCCTGCCTTCAATCTTTCCCAGCATCAGGGTGTTTTCCAATGAGTCAAGTTCTTCGCATCAGGTGGCCAAAGTATCAGAGCTTCAGCTTCAGCATCAGTCCTTCCAATGAATATTCAGGACTGATTTCCCTTAGGATTGACTGGTTTGATCTCCTTGCAGCCCAAGGGACTCTCAAGAGTCTTCTCCAACACCACAGTTCAAAAGCATCTATTCTTTGGTTTCTGTATAGTCCAACTATAGCTTTCTTTACAGTCCAACTCTCACATCCATACATGACTATTGGAAAAACCGTAGCTTTGACTAGATGGACCTTTGTTGGCAAAATAATGTCGGCTTTTTATTATGCTGTCTAGGTTGGTCATAGCTTTTATTCCAAGAAGCAAGCATCTTTTAATTTCATGGCTGCAGTTACCATCCACAGTGATTTTGGAGCCTAAGAAAATAGTCTGTCACTGTTTCCATTGTTTCTCCATCTATTTGCCATGAAGTTATGGGACCAGATACCATGATCTTAGTTTTTTGAATGTTGAGTTTTAAGCCAGCTTTTTCACTGTCCTCTTTCACTTTCATCAGGAGGCTCTTTAGTTCCTCTTCACTTTTTGCCATAAGGGTAGTGTCATCTGCATATCTGGGGTTATTGATGTTTCTCCTGGTGATCCTGATTCCAGCTTGTGCTTCATTCAGCCTGGCATTTTGCATGATGCACTCTGCATATAAGTTAAATAAGCAGTGTGACAATATACAGCCTTGACATACTCCTTTCCCAATTTGGAACCAGTTGGTTGTTCCATGTCCAGTTCTAACTGTTGCTTCTTGACCTGCATACAGATTTCTCACGAGGCAGGTCAGGTAGTCTGGTATTCCCATCTCTTTCAGAATTTTCCACAATTCGTTGTGCTCTACACAGTCAAAGGCTTTGGTGTAATCAATAAAGCAGAATTAGATGTTTTTCTGGAAGTCTCTTGCTTTTTCAATGATCCAACGGATGTTGGCAATTTGATCTCTGGTTCCTCTGCCTTTCTAAATCCAACATGAACATCTGGAAGTTCATGGTTCATGTACTGTTGAAGCCTGGCTTGGAGAATTTTGAGCATTACTTTGCTAGCATGTGAGATGAGTGCAGTTGTGCAGTAGTTTGAACATTCTTTGTCTTTGCCTTCTTTGGGATTGGAGTGAAAACTGACCTTTTCCAGTCCTGTGGCCATGGCTGAGTTTTCCAAATTTGCTGGCATACTGAGTGCAGCACTTTAACAGAATTATCTTTTAGGATTTGACCTTTTCTACTAGTGTTCCAGTTTTCTCATCAATAGTTGCTGTTTAAATTTTTGACATTTTGGTGTGACTGTAGGAGGAAGTTAGCTCAGGGTCTTCCTCCTCTTCCATCTTAATCACACCTCTCCAGGTAATCTTTAGAATTAATCTGTCAACATCTATGAAATAACTTGCTGAGATTTTGATTGATACTGTATTAACATTATAATTACATTTGGAAAAACAGTATTGAGGTTTTCCTATCCATTACGATATTTTCCCAATTATTTAGTTCTTCTTTGTTTTCTTTCATCAGCATTTTATAGTTTTCCTCGTATAGATCTTGTATATATCTTTTGCTAGATTGTCATGTCCGATTATTTCATTCCTTTGGGTGTTAATATAAATGGTATTGTGTTTTTAATTTAAACTTCCACTTGATCATTGCTGATATATAGGAAAGCTATTGACTTTTATGTATTATTCTTGTTCTATGGATGAAATTGTGTCCCCTATCCCAAATTCATGTTGAGACCCTAAACCCCCATGTGACTACATTGGCGGGACCTTTAAAAAAGTGATTAAGGTTAAATGAGATCCTAACAGTACAACCCTAACCTGATAAAGCTGATGCCCATATACAAAGAGGAAGAGACACTAGAGTTCTCTCTCTACCATATGAGCAAACAGCCAGGAAAAAAGATTTATGTCAAAGAGTGTTCTGTATATGTTTTCCTCTAAGAGTTCTATAGTATTTGACCTTACATTTAGGTGTTTAATCCATTTCGACTTTATTTTTATGTATGGACTTTCAATGAGTGTTCTTATTTCATTCTTTTACATGTAGCTGTCCCAGCACCATTTATTGAAGAGGCTGTCATTTCTCCATTTGTCATAGATTAGGTGACCATAGGTCTATATTTCTGTTTTTGTGCCAGTATCATACTGCCTTAATTACTGTAGCTCTGTAGTATAGTCCAAAGTCAGGGAGCCTGATTACTTCAGCTCCATTTTTCTTTCTCAAGATTGCTTTGGCTATTCACACCCTTGTATTCTTAAAATTTGTGAAATACAGACTGTAAAATGGACCAGGAGACAACTTCTAAGGAAAGATTATGAGAAGTCTTTTAGCATTTTCCTCCTCACAGGCAAATGCTATGGTGAAACTGCCCAGCTGAGAGAGGTATAATGCCCTGAGTCAGGCCTTTCACTTCCTCTTTACCAGGTAATAGCAGTTTCTGGGGAGCTTCACCGTTTTGGGAAGTGATACAATTTAAAGGGCAAGGATGGTAAGGTTAACCTTGCATGCTTTAAAAGACACCACCTTCCCTGAATCTATAACTTTTCAAACTGCCTGTCCATACAGATTCATAAACAGTCAGAAAGCAGGCCCCCAGTCACATTAATTGTAGCACAGATTTTATGAGATTTGACCCAGAGCTCTGACCTAGCTCTTCACAGGAATACTCCGCCATGCTGGGTACATGAATTGCCTTGCTGTTAACCATGTTGGGAGAGGGTGGCTGTATCATCAGGAATGACATCTACAGCTCAGCATCTATAAAGCAAGTAAAGTGTTGCCATGATTAGTGGGAGGCCTGCTTTGGAGTGAGACAGACCTGTGTATGTATTCCAAGCTCTACCACTTATAAGGTACCAAACTACCATCAGCTGTGTCTGTATGTGTATAAAGAAGTTTAACCTACCCTTTGGAGGTCTTTGTAGAGTGGCAAATATAAAGGGTCCAGCACCAATTACAGATTTGATCAGGCTATGATGAAAATTGTCTGTCCATGTGTCTTCCCCTCAACACTGTGAACTTCTCAAGGGCAGGGACCCTGCCTGTATCATCTCTGTCCCTCATACATCCTAAACATCATCTAGAATACAGTGTCAGTAAAGGTTTGCAAAGTAAATCTGTGCCAGGTGTGTCACTTCATCTGAAAACTGAGAGAATTTAGTTGAATTGCAAAGAATGGTGATTCTTTGCAACTGTGACTTCTTGTATTTGTATGGAAACTGATCATGTGTATTGTAATCATTGTCATGATGTTTTAAATACGTGTCTTTGAGAAGCATGTGACTAGAGATATGACAGATGTTGTTCTTCACCCTCCACCAGATTGGATGAGGCAGACACCAAATTGTTTTACACACAGGAAATTTAGTACCATAGTAATATGATTGCTCATAATAAAGAGGATTCAATCATTTATAGAAACATACCTTGCATTAAAAATGCCTATATTCCTGGCAAAATATTTGCTAAATCCTATCACAAAGAGTGGTTTACCTCAGAGAGTTTGAGAAGTGTTGGCTAACAAGGGTTCAGTCCTATAGGTAGTAAGAAAAGTCTCTATCAGGCCTGGAATTTAGTAGAGTAGGGTACTCTGTGGAGAGAGAAATTCACAAGTTTATAGGTAGTGCAGATGAAATCTGATAGGGGTGAATTTCTTGGCTTTACTGCTGGGGTTCACATCATATGATTAATCCGTAGAGATTAAAAAGCAAGCTCTCTTTTACAAAGGGTGAATGATTTGCCTCACAGTGAATTAGGGTGAGAAAACAAATCTATTGACTTTCAGCATAGGGCCCTTTTAGTGACACAGAATTCTTCTCTCACCATCTCCCCTTATTTCTGGTAATTATTCATCTCTCAATTCCTTCAAATCTCTCCCTTCAATTATTATTCCCATCACCCCACATTAAGTCTGTTTTCTCTCCCTACCCCTTGCCTTCTAAACTTTGATCCATTGGACTCTGCTGTCTGCCAAGCAAGAAGGAGTCAGAGTGAGGGAGGAAAGGGGAAGTGTGAGAAAAAAATATCAAGACATCTTCCTGGGAGACAAGAGAAAGAATGGAAGAGAGAGACAGAAAGAGAGAGACTGAGAGATGCAGAGTAGAAGAGAGAGATGGAAAGGGAGAGAGAGATTTAGAGGAGAAGATACCTATAGACCTCAGACAAAGGAAAAATAAGAGAAAACTAGAGTGTCAGAGAGTGATGAAGTAAAGTGAGTGATCTTGTAAACTAACAAAGAAGAGGAAACAAGTGGGAAAAAAGACAAAAGGAAGCTAAAAACAGGGAAAGACAGGAAGAGACATAGGGGGCGGGAAAGAGTATGACAGAGGGATAGATTCTAAGAAACAAAGCCAGATCTAATCAGGTCAGAAAGTCAGCTTATACAGCCATGAGGTGGGCAAGCAAACCATGAAAGAAGGCACCACGCTGAAAGCAACACTTACCTGTTGCCCTGCACTGAGGACGAACGAACGACAGGTTGAGTGCTGTGAGTCAGGACCTGGTTTTTATCCCTTCTCCCTTGGCTCAGCTCCACCCACCCCGCCTTCTGCTGGCCTGGCCCTGCATTGGCCTCAAAGGTATCTCAGGCCCTTGCTAGAGATAAAACTCAATGTAGTTCCCTCTTGCCTCCCCCCTCACCCAGTACCAGCTCTTCCCTCTTTATTTTCTTTCTCTTCTCCCTCTGGAGTAGTAAAATGAGTTTGTTGGCTTTGGAATTAAACTATCCCTATATGGCTAGGGCACCTTGAACAAAACCATCTCTCTGACCCTTGATTTCCTCAACTATTAAAGGAGGGCAATAAAATTCCAAAGCAACTGTAGTACAAGAAAGAGGGGCTCTGTAACAGTCAGCTTCCATAGGTGATATCTAGGTCATTGGAACAATTCAATAACATCCTGTACAGAAAACACAACACACTGCCTGGTCCCAAGAAATAACAGCTAGTGTTGATTGAATGCTTACTATGCACCAAGCCTTTGTTAAGTGTTTTTGTTGTTGTTTTTTGTTTTACATGGTTAATTTAGCCCATCCTCATAAGGACCTTGGGGCTTCCTTGATGGCTCAGCTGGTAAAGAACTTGCCTGTCAGTGCAGAAGATGCAAGAGATGAGGGTTCAATACCTGGGTTGAGAAGATCTTCTGGAGGAAGAAATAGCAACCTGCTTCAGCATTCTTGCCTGAATAATTCCATGGACAGAGGAGACTCGTGGCCTACAGCCCATGGGGTCACAAAAAGTCAGACACGACTGAGCATGCATGCACACACAGACATGTAAGGGCCTTATGAGATAGGTACTATTATCCCCATGTTACAGATGAAGAAACCAGGGCTCAGAGAGGTGAGATAACAGACAATTGCCGAGCTACTAAGTTCAGGGCCCAACTATGAACTCAGGCAGTCTAGTTCCATAACCCATACTCTTTAAGCACTATTCTCCCTTTTAGGATATACAGTTAAAAATGTGAAGTTCTCTATTTCCTCTTTTTATTACACTTTCCTTATCACTTTGTAATTTTCTTCTCTTCACTATCGTCTCACTTTCTTCTCAATCCTAGGGCAGCAAGACTTTGTCATAACCAGGCAATTTTATCTGTGGGGCAGATTATCATCATTAATATAATATTTACACACATTGGATCATACTCAATATGAAAGTGAAAGTGAAGTCACTCAGTCGTGTCCAACTCTTTGTGACCCCATGGACTGTAGCCCACCAGGCTCCTCAGTCCATGGAATTTTCCAGGCAAGAGTACTGGAGTGGGTTGCCATTTCCTTCTCCAGGGGATCTTCCCAACCCAGGGATCGAACTCGGGTCTCCCACACTGCAGGCAGATGCTTTACCATTTGAGCCACCAGGGAAGCCCCCATACTCAATACACTGGCCTGCAATTTCCTTTTTTTTCCCATTTGACCACATACCAATATGTCATGTAGGTCTTTCCATATGAATGCTTCCTTTTTAATGGATTTACACTATTCCAGAATCTGAATGTTACCATAAATTATTTAAACACTCACTTATTAATGGAAATTTAGGTCACAGGGATTTCCCATTTCATTAAGAATAATCTTGCAATAGCTGTCTTTAGGCCTATGTGAGAATATTTTTTATATGGTAGCATCTTAAAAAAATTCCTGGGCCAAAGGATATACAGATATTTAAATTATTGATACTGCCAATATGCCCTATACATTTTCTATACATCCCCAATAATGGTGAGTGTGTGCATGCTTATCCTTTCAACTTGCCAATGCAATTTTTAAAATTTAATTAATTATTTAACTGAAGTATACTTGATTTACAATATTATAACTAAATTTTATTATTTCCTTCCTTCTGCTATCTCTGGGTTTAGTTTGCTATTTTAATATCTTATTTCTTTAAGGTGTAAAGTTGTATTATTGGTTTAAGATTTCCTTTTAAAGTATGTTTTTATAACTATAAATTTCTTTTTTAGCACTGCCTTGTTGCAGCCCATATATTTTGATAGGTTGTATTTTTTTTTTTAATTTTTTTTGATAGGTTGTATTTTTATTTTAATACATTTCTAAGTATTTTATAATGTTCCTTGTGATGTATTCTTTGACCTACTGATTGATTAATACTATGTTGTTCCATTTCCACATGTGAAAACTCCAGTTTCACTTGTTATTGACTTTCAGTTTCATTCCACTGTCACCATAGAAGATATTTTGTATGATTTTTTAATTTTTAAATTAGTTAAGACTTGGGGTGCAATTTATGGTGTATCCTGGAGAATACTCCGTGCACATTTGAGAAAAATATGTAATACTGCTATTGCCAGCAGAGCATCCTGTACATTCCATTAGTTCTAATTGGTTTTTAGTGTTTTGCAGGTTCTCTATTATTGATCTTCTTTTTCTCTTAGGCATTACTGACAGTGGAGTATTAAAATATAGAACTATTGAGAATGTTAATAGCCTCGGTAGGAAGGCCAGAGGTCCTGAAGTGGCAGGAGGAAATAAAACTGCAAGTGGCTGATGTATTTTTTTTTCTTTTCTCTTCTAATCCTGTGCTGTCATCCAATCCCAAAGAAAGGCAATGCCAAAGAATGTTCAAACTACCACACAATTGCACTCATCTCACATGCTAGTAGAGTAATGCTCAAAATTCTCCAAGCCAGGCTTCAGCAATATGTGAACTGTGAATTTCCAGATGTTCAAGCTGGATTTAGAAAAGGCAGAGGAACCAGAGATCAAATTGCCAACATCCACTGGATCATCGAGAAAACAAGATAATTCCAGAAAAACATCTACTTCTGCTTTATTGACTATGTCAAAATATTTCACTGTGTGGATCACAGCAAACTGTGGATAATTCTTCAAGAGAAGGGAATACCAGACCACCTAACCTGCCTCCTGAGAAATCTGTATGCAGGTCAAGAAGCAATAGTTAGAACCAGACATGGAACAATAGACTGGCTCCAAGTCGGGAAAGGAGTATATCAAGGCTGTATGTTGTCACCCTGCTTATTTAACTTCTATGCAGAGTACATCATGCTAAATGCCAGGCTGGATGAAGCAGAAGCTGGAATCAAGATGCCGGGAGAAATATCAATAACCTCAGATATGCAGATGACACCACCCTTATGGCAGAAATTGAAGAACTAAAGAACCTCTTGATGAAAGTGAAAGAGGAGAGTGAAAAAGCTGGCTTAAAACTCAACATTCAAAAAACTAAGATCATGGCATCTTGTCCCATCACTTCATGGGAAATAGATGGGGAAACAGTGGAAACAGTGGCAGACTTTATTTTCTTGGGCTCCAAAATCACTGCAGATGGTGACTGCAACCGTGGAATTAAAAGACACTTGCTCCTTGAAAGAACAGCTATGACCAACCTAGACAGCATATTAAGAAGCAGAGACATTACTTTGCCAACAAAGGTCCGTCTAGTCAAAGCTATGGTTTTTCCAGTAGTCATGGATGGATGTGAGAGTTGAACTATAAAGAAAGCTGAGCGCTGAAGAATTGATACTTTTGAATTGTGGTGTTGGCGAAGACTCTTGAGATTCCCTTGGATTGTGAGGAGAGCCAACCAAACAATCCTAAAGGAAATCAGTCCCGAATATTCATTGGAAGGACTGATGCTGAAGCTGAAACTCCAATATTTGGCCACCTGATGTGAAGAACTGACTCATTGCAAAAAAGCCTGATGCTGCAAAAGAATGAAGGTAGGCACAGAAGGGGATGACAGAGGAAAAGATTGTTGGATGGCACCAACGACTTGATGGACATGAGTTTGAGCAAGCTCCAGGAGTTGGTGATGGACAGGGAGGCCTGGCCTGCTGCAGTCCATGGGGTCACAAAGCGTTGGACATGACTGAGTGAACTGACTGAATTGAACTGAATCCTGTGTTGCATGGTGACTCCTGGTTCCACCTGAACTTAACTTTATCTTAAACCTTGAGCTAACCAATGCGTTTTTCTCATGAAAATGCCTTTCTTAAGCTGTGTTAATGAAGCATGTACTTGCTTGTAAATCTGCCTTTCATCAAGATTCATGTCAATTGTTTTATGGCCCAGGATGACTCACCTTGTGTCAGTGCTATCTCAAAATGCATGCTGTGAGTGAGGGGCCTGGTGCAACTCTCTCAGTTTTGAGGCTTTACCTTTCTCTAATTCAGTTCAATTCAGTTGCTCAGTTGTGTCCAACTCTTTGTGACCCCATGAATCTCAGCACGCCAGGCCTCCCTGTCCATCACAAACTCCCAGAATTTACTCAAACTCACATCCATCAAGTCCGTGATGACATCCAGCAATCTCATCCTCTGTCGTCGCCTTCTCCTCCTGCCCCCAATCCCTCCAAGCACCAGGGTCTTTTCCAATGAGTCAACTCTACGCATGTGGTGGCCAAAGTATTGGAGTTTCAGCCTCAGCATCAGTCCTTCTAATGAACACCCGGGACTGATCTCCTTTAGAAGGGACTGGTTGGATCTCCTCACAATCCAAGGGACTCTCAAGAGTCTTCTCCAACACCAGTGTTCAAAAGCATCAATTCTTTGGCGCTCAGGTTTCTTCACAGTTCAACTCTCACATCCATACATGACTACTGGAAAAACCATAGCATTGACTAGAAGGACCTTTGTTGGCAAAGTAATGTATCTGCTTTTTAATATGCTATCTAGGTTGGTCATAACTTTCCTTCCAAAGAGTAAGCATCTTTTAATTTCATGGCTGCAATCACCATCTGCAGTGATTTGGAGCCCCCCAAAATAAAGTCTCCCACGGTTTCCACTGTTTCCCCATCTATTTCCCATGAAGTGATGGGACCAGATCTTAGTTTTGTGAATGTTGATCTTTAGGCCAGCTTTTTCACTCTCCTCTTTCACTTTCATGAAGAGGCTTTTTAGTTCCTCTTCACTTTCTGCCATAAGAGTGGTGTCATCTGCATATCTGAGGTTATTGATATTTCTCCCGGCAGTCTTGATTCCAGCTTGTGCTTCATCCAGCCCAGCATTTCTCATGATGTACTCTGCATAGAAGTTAAATAAGCAGGATGACAATGTACAGCCTTGATGTACTCCTTTTCCTATTTGGAACCAGTCTGTTGTTCCATGTCCAGTTCTAACTGTTCCTTCTTGACCTGCATATAGGTTTCTCAAGAGGCAGGTCAGGTGGTCTGTTACTCCCATCTCTTTCAGAATTTTCTACAGTTTATCGTGATCCACACAGTCAAAGGCTTTGGCATAGTCAGTAAAGCAGAAATAGATGTTTTTCAGGAACTCTCTTGAGTTTTTGATGATCCAGCAGATGTTGGCAATTTGATCTCTGGTTCCTCTGCCTTTTCTAAATTCAGCTTGAATATCTGGAAGTTCACGGTTCACATATTGCTGAAGCCTGGCTTGGAGAATTTTGAGCATTACTTTACTAGCGTGGGAGATGAGTGTAATTTTGCGGTAGTTTGAACACTCTTTGGCATTGCCTTTCTTAGGGATTGGAATGAAAACTGACCTTTTTCTAGTCCTGTGGCCACTGCTGAGTTTTCCAAATTTGCTGCCATACTGAGTGTAGCACTTTCACAGCATCATCTTTCAGAATTTGAAATAGCTCAACTGGAATTCCATCACCTCCACTAGCTTTGTTCATAGTGATGCTTTCTAAGGCCCACTTGCCTTCACATTCCAGGATGTCTGGCTCTAGGTGAGTGATCACACCATCGTGATTATCTGGGTCGTGAAGGTCTTTTTTGTACAGTTCTTCTGTGTATTCTTGCCACCTCTTCTTAATATCTTCTGCTTCTGTTAGGTCCGTACCATTTCTGTCCTTTATTGTGCCCTTCTTTCATGAAATGTTCCCTTGGTATCTCTAATTTTCTTGAAGAGATCTCTAGTCTTTTCCATTCTGTTGTTTTCCTCTATTTCTTTGCATTGATCACTGAGGAAGGCTTTTTTAAATCTCTCCTTGCTATTCTTTGGAACTCTGCATTCAAATGGGAATATCTTTCCTTTTCTCCTTTGCTTTTTGCTTCTTTTCTTTTCACAGCTATTTGTAAGGCCTCCTCAGACAGCCATTTTTCTTTTTTGCATTTCTTTTCCATGAGGATGGTCTTGATCCCTGTCTCCTGTACAATGTCACGAACCTCCATCCATAGTTTATCAGGAACTCTATCAGATCTAGTCCCTTAAATCTATTTCTCACATCCACTGTACAATCATAAGGGATTTGATTTTGGTCATACCTGAATGGTCTAGTGGTTTTCCCTACTTTCTTCAATTTAAGTCTGAATTTGGCAATCAGGAGTTCATGATCTGAGCCACAGTCAGCTCCTGGTCTTGTTTTTGCTTACTGTATAGAGCTTCTCCATCTTTGGCTGCAAAGAATATAATCAATCTGATATTGGTGTTGACCATCTGGTGATGTCCATGTGTAGAGTCTTCTCTTGTGTTGTTGGAAGAGGGTGTTTGCTATGACCAGTGCATTCTCTTGGCAAAGCTCTATTAGCCTTTGCCCTGCTTCATTCCATACTCCAAGGCCAAATTTGCCTGTTACTCCAGGTGTTTCTTGACTTCCTACTTTTGTATTCCAGTCCCCTATAATGAAAAGGACATCTTTTTTTGGGTGTTAGTTTTAAAAGGTCTTGTAGGTCTTCACAGAACCGTTCAACTTCAGCATCTTCAGCATTACTGGTTGGGGCATAGGCTTGGATTACTGTGATATTGAATGGTTTGCCTTGGAAACGAACAGAGATCAGTCTGTCATTTTTGAGATTGCATCCAAGTATTGCATTTCAGACTCTTTTGTTGACCATGATGGCTACTCCATTTCTTCTAATGTATTCCTGCCCACAGTAGATAATGGTCGTCTGAGTTAAATTTACCCATTTCCAGTCCATTTTATTTCACTGATTCCTAGAATGTCGACGCTCACTCTTGCCATCTCCTGTTTGACCACTTCCATTTTGCCTTGATTCAGGGATCTAACATTCCAGGTTCTTATGCAATATTGCTCTTTACAGCATCAGACCTTGCAACCCCATGTCCAAGGAGCGGCAGCTGCATGGGTGCAGGAGGGCCGAGAGGAGCTACTCCACGTTCAAAGTCAGGAGGTGTGGCCGTGAGGAGATACCCCTCGTCCAAGGTAAGGAGCAGTGGCTGTGCTTTGCTGGAGCAGCCGTGAAGAGATACCCCACGTCCAAGGTAAGAGAAACCCAAGTAAGACGGTATTGCGAGGTGTTGGGAGGGAATCAGAGGGCAGACACACTGAAACCATAATCACAGAAAACTAGCCAATCTGATCACACGAACCACAGCCTTGTCTAACTCAATGAAACTAAGCCATGCCGTGTGGGGCCACCCAAGATAGACGGGTCATGGTGGAGAGGTCTGACAGAATGTGGTCCACTGGAGAAGGGAATGGCAAGCCACTTCAGTATTCTTGCCGTGAGAACCCCATGAACAATATTTCTCTAATTAGCAGCTTGTTAATAGGTATATAGTGAAAGTGAAAGTCACTCAGTCGTGTCTGACTCTTTGCGTCCATGGAATTCTCCAGGCCAGAATACTGGAGTTGGTAGCCATTCCCTTCTCCAGGGAATCTTCCCAACCCAGGGATCGATCCCAGGTCTCCCGCAATGCGGGCAGATTCTTTACCAGCTGAGCCACAAGAGAAGCCCAAGAATACTGGAGTGGGTAGCCTTTCCCTTCTCCAGCAGATCTTCCTGACCCAGGAGTTGAACTGGGGTCTCCTGAATTGCAAGTGGATTATTTACCAACTGAGCTATCAGGGAAGCCCATAGGTATATTATCCCTTGCTAAGAACTAGCAAGGGGGCACTCTTTCTGTCCACCCTTCTGATGTCTATGTTAGAAGCTTCCTCTATCATTTTTATACTTTAATGAAACTAAAAAGCTCTGAGCGATCAAGCCTAATCACTGGCCATGGATCAAATTCCTCTCCTCCAGAGGCCAAGAATCCTGGCATTGTTCATGGTAGCAGCAACCTTTCATCTTGGGGGCTCATCCAGAATCCTTCAGGACAAGATGGGGACACTCAGAGCTCTAGTTCTTTGTTCTCCAATACACATGTTTTCTGCTTTACTTTACTACAGTGTGCCTGTGTGAGTGATTGATTGAAAGAGATGCACAAACACATGCAAAACAAGAGTTCTGTCCTAATCTGTGGTTCTATGGTGACCTCATACTGCTTATGGCAGAAACCCTGTCAGGGGATTATATCGACTGGCTAATGTCAAGAGGCATCCAATGTCTCCTCCAAGGGAGTGGCCAGAGTTGGACAATGTGTGTGGACCACTCTCCTTTCTCAGTCAAACTTTCCAGTCTCTTTGCCCTTTTCATAACTGCCTGGGAATTAGAACTACTAACCTAATATGTCAGATTTAGACTTTCAAGGAACTTGTGGTTCATGCTGTTACTATGTACTTTTACTTAGACCCCAAGTTTGGAAGCGCCTAGCCTTGCTAGGAGCCTAAAGTTACAAGAGCACGTTCAGGAGCAAGGTGGAGCTCTAGCTCCAGGAACTTCTCTCAGGCTAGAGGTCACTCTCTTGGCTGCCTGTCTCAGGGGCCAGCAACCTGAAAGTAAGTCTTTGTCATGCCTCTACCTCCAATCTATGTGGATAGAAGCATTGCTGGTGACCATGAGGTCTTAAGGACACAGATTGGGAATTCCAGTATCTGGTCAGATTGGAAGTGCTATGGGCTTCTTCCTTTGGCTACAGTAGTTCTTAATGGACCAGAGGAGGCTATCTGGTGGCTTTTATCTCAACTCCTTAGACATTCTTTCTGTGGAATCTGTGGGAATGAGCTGGAGGGATTGGCCCTAATAGCTCAAGGACAAAAATCACTTTTTCCTCACTGGCTGGCCCTTCACCACCTCTTTTGCTATCACACATACTGGTGTGGTGACACTCAGAACGGGCATCTTGTGTTTTATGTTCATCCCTTTATGACTCAATGCTTCTACTGTGGTCAAGACTGTACTCAGGAATGTGCACAGGCACACAGAAGATGGATACTTCCCTTAATAGTCCTAGTTTGGGAGTCATTCTGGAAGGCTACTCTGTTGTACTCCAAGTGGCATCAGAGGGGGAACAGAAATCAGACAAATGTCTTGATGGGGAGGAGCTGGACATCAATCTGGGATGCCATTGGGTCTACCCCTGGTGCAACTCCACCTTGCCTTGTTGGTAGAACTGGGAGGGATGGGTAAGGCACCTGCGTAGGTAAGGGACAGACTAAGTCTGACCAGGGAAGGAAAGCTTCGGTGGAAAGTCTATCTCCACCCCCATCTAGAGCAGGGAGGGATGCCTCCAGTAGGAAAAAGCTACAGCTGTAAATGTCACTTTTCCCGTCTCTTACAGATGGGAGCTAGCAGTTCCAGAACCAACCCCTTTAAAGTGGGAATTAATTTTTTTAATAAAATACTGTGACAATTTTGATCCCCAGAGTTGAAAAAAGGCACACCTGATCTTCTTCTGTGATACTGAATGGCCACAGTATCCTTTGGAAGATGGGGAACGCTGGCCAGTTGAAGGGTCTCCTAATTATAATACTGTTTTACAATTAGACTGTTTCTGTAGAAAGCAAGGGAAATGGAAAGAAGTGCTATATGTGTTGTGCTTTTTCTCTCTGCAAGACATGCCAGCCTTATGTCCTAAGGGTACAGATTTGGGTATGAAAGCTTCAGTTCCCTCCTGTCCTCTTATTTTGCCC
Source organism: Cervus canadensis (assembly GCF_019320065.1). Taxonomy (NCBI): domain Eukaryota; kingdom Metazoa; phylum Chordata; class Mammalia; order Artiodactyla; family Cervidae; genus Cervus; species Cervus canadensis. The sequence goes on from NC_057419.1 coordinate 2,199,821, forward strand.
CTGTATCCAGGGCTCCCAACTAAGCAGGCTGAGAGTCAGGACACCCTTCCAGGAGGGGTTGCCTTAGTTTCAGTAGAAATTCAAACAGTCCCAATTGCAGTTGAGACTATATATATATATAAGTCTTTAAGGGACTAACTTTACTTTATGACCTTACTTGGAAAGATGTAATGTATGTCTTGGGACAGACGCTAACTCCTGACTCAAAAGCTCGAATTTTGCCATACATTGACATGACTCAGCCATGTATGGTAAAAACCACTACAATATTGTAAAGTAATTAACCTCCAAGTAATAAAAATAAATGAAGGAAAAAAAAAGAAAAACAAAACAAAACAAAAACACTTCCAACCAAAAGTGATGAACTAAAAAAAAAAAAAAAAAAAAAAAAAGGCTTGAATTTTGGGGAAAAGCAGTTACCTATGGATATGAATGGCTTGGTAATGAATCAGCAGAAAGTGCGGAGGGTGAGATACCTGCCTTCCTTACTCGGAATCAGGAAGTCTCCACAACAGTTAGACTGGGACTATAACACAACTAAAGGAACATGGGGACCAGAGTTACTTTTTCAGATGTGTTCTTGTCAGGACTCAAGTGAGCACACACCAAGACTTTAAACTATGCCAAACTGACAAGCATAGAACAGAGAGAGAGGGAAGCTTCTGGTAAATTCCTAGATAGACTACAGGAAGCCCTTTCACAGATTCACTGAAATTGATCCCAAAAGTACAGAGGGAGAAATGATCTTAAAAGATAGATTTCTCACTCAGTTGGCTCTAGATATCCACTGTAAGCTACAAAAACAGGTGTATGGACCAAATCATCCTTAGATAACCTGTTGCAAGTGACTCAGTTTATTATGACAGGTAGAAAGAAGAGAAGAGACAGAAAAAGACCAGGGAAAGACTGAGGCCCTAACAACGCCTTTCAGATTAGCTCTGAAACAGCTGGAGAAAGATGCCCAGAGAGGCCCAGGTGAAAAGGGATGGACATGCTGTTACTGTGGAAAAGAGGGGCACCTCAATGCCCACTCTCACAACTACTATTCAACATAGTCTTGGAAGTTTTGGCCACAGCAATCAGAGCAGAAAAAGAAGTAAAAGGAATCCAGATAGGAAAAGAAGAAGTGAAACTCTCGCTGTTTGCAGATGGCATGATCCTCTACATAGAAAACCCTAAAGACTCTACCAGAAAATTACTAGAGCTAATCAACGAATATAGTAAAGTTGCAGGATATAAAATTAACACACAGAAATCCCTTGCATTCCTATACACTCACAGTGAGAAAACAGAAAGAGAAATTAAGGAAACAATACCATTCACCATTGCAAAAAAAGAATAAGATACTTAGGAGTATATCTACCTAAAGAAACAAAAGACCTATACGTAGAAAACTATAAAGAAAGAAATCAAAGAGGACACAAACAGATGGAGAAACATACCGTGTTCATGGATTGGAAGAATCAATATTGTCAAAATGGCTATACTACCCAAAGCAATCTATAGAGTCAATGCAATCCCTATCAAGCTACCAACGGTATTTTTCACAGAACTAGAACAAATAATTTCACAATTTGTATGGAAATACAAAAAACCTCGAATAGCCAAAGTAATCTTGAGAAAGAAGAATGTAACTGGAGGAATCAACCTACCTGACTTCAGACTATACTACAAAGCCACAGTCATCAAGACAGTATGGTACTGGCACAAAGACAGAAATATAGATCAATGGAACAGAATTGAAAGCCCAGAGATAAATCCACGAACCTATGGACACCTTATCTTTGACAAAGGAGGCAAGGATATACAATGGAAAAAAGACAACCTCGTTAACAAGTGGTGCTGGGAAAACTGGTCAACCACTTGCAAAAGAATGAAACTAGAACACTTTCTAACACCATACACAAAAATAAACTCAAAATGGATTAAAGATCTAAATGTAAGACCAGAAACTATAAAACTCCTAGAGGAGAACATAGGCAAAACACTCTCCGACATAACTCACAGCAGGATCCTCTATGACCCACCTCCCAGAATATTGGAAATACAAGCAAAACTAAACAAATGGGACCTAATGAAACTTAAAAGCTTTTGCACAACGAAGGAAAGTATATGCAAGGTGAAAAGACAGCCCTCAGATTGGGAGAAAATAATAGCAAATGAAGCAACAGACAAAGGATTAATCTCAAAAATATACAAGCAACTCCTCCAGCTCAATTCCAGAAAAATAAATGACCCAATCAAAAAATGGGCCAAAGATCTAAACAGACATTTCTCCAAAGAAGACGTACAGATGGCTCACAAACACACGAAGAGATGCTCAACATCACTCATTATCAGAGAAATGCAAATCAGAACCTCAATGAGGTACCACTACACGCCAGTCAGGATGGCTGCTATCCAAAAGTCTACAAGCAATAAATGCTGGAGAGGGTGTGGAGATAAAGGAAACCTCTTACACTGTTGGTGGGAGTGCAAACTAGTACAGCCACTATGGAGAACAGTGTGGAGATTCCTTTAAAAACTTGAAATAGAATTGCCATATGACCCAGCAATACCACTCCTGGGCATACACACCGAGGAAACCAGATCTGAAAGAGACACGTGTACCCCAATGTTCATCGCAGCACTGCTTATAATAGCCAGGACATGGAAGCAACCTAGATGCCCATCAGCAGACGAATGGATAAGGAAGCTGTGGTACATATACACCATGGAATATTACTCAGTCTTTAAAAAGAATTCATTTGAATCAGTTCTAATGAGATGGATGAAACTGGAGCCCCTTATACAGAGTGAAGTAAGCAGAAAGATAAAGACCAATACAGTATACTAACACATATATAGAATTTAGAAAGATGGTAACGATAACCCATATGTAAAACATAAAAAGAGACACAGATGTACAGAACAGACTTTTAGACTCTGTGGGAGAAGGCGAGGGTGGGATGTTTCTAGAGAACAGCATGTATATTATCTAAAGTGAAACAGATCAACCAGCCCAGGTGGGATGCATGAGCCAAGTGCTCGGGCCTGGTGCACTGGGAAGACCCAGAGGAATCGGGGGAGAGGAGGTGGGAGGGGATCGGGATGGGAATACATGTAACTCCATGGCTGATTCATGTCAATGTATGACAAAACCCACTGCAATGTTGTGAAGTAATTAGCATCCAACTAATAAAAATAAATTAAAAAAAAGAGAGGGAGAAAAAAATAAAAAATAAATAAAAAATTAAGAAAAGCAAATAGCAAAATGACAAACTTAAAAAAAAAAAAAAAAAAGAGGGGCACCTCAAGTAGAATTGCTCTGGCTCCATGTTCAGTCTGCAAAGGACCACATTAGAGAGGAGACTGCCCTATGAGCTGTAGGTCTCAGGGGTCAGACTCTACTGCCAGAGTCTCCTTCACCTCTTTGGGGAGGGATATCCTGATCAATGTCCAGGCCTCTTTATGAATATGGAGCCTGCTCTTTCTCTCCTACTAATTGAACAAAATGTAAATCTTAGAGCGTGGGCTGATGGAAAAGCTGTCGGTAGAGCACAAAATGCTATCCATGTCATTGTCAGTCTCAAAGACCCTCACCTATTGCCACATCAAAAGCAGTATCCACTGAAGCCTGAGGTTAAGAAAGGGTTGAAACCCACCACTGAGAACTTATAGGAGCAGGGACTATTAATTCCCTGTAACAGTCCATGCAACACTCCTATTTTGCATGTAAAAAACTAAATGATAAGTGGAGATTAGTTCAAGATTTACAAATAATAAATGAAGCTGTGGTTCCTTTACACTCTGTGGTGCCTGATCCTTATACTCTATTGTCTAAGTCATCCCCTGCCTATGATTTTAAGACAACTGAGAGGATTTTGGATTGCAGGCTATTGCTGCATTTGGATTATGGGTTATAGGGAATTTGCCTGACCTTTATATAAACATATATAACTGAAACTTGACAAGCCCAAACCACAAGCTGGTTTGGTCTCCAGATACTCAAAGCTTGTAACCTCTTCAAACTTCTCTCCAGCAGGCTCCTGCTTTGACCTTGCCCACAGAATGAGAGTTTAGTTTGTTACTGGAAACAACAGCAACAACAAAAAAATCTGCCACTTGCACTTTTATTTCTTCCTGCCACTTGGGGACCTCTGGCCTGCCTACGGAGGCTTACACTCTCGGTCAAAAGAATCAGACTTGACTTAGCAACAGCACATAAGCAAGAGGTTTTCCTGTAAAGAGCTGTCTTTACTCATGGATAGCTGTTCAATCATTGAACTTTTTTGGGGGGTGTTGGGGAAGCAGATTTCACTTGTATTTTAATTTTTCCCCAAAACTAACAGCTGATTTCTCATCAAAAACCATGGAGGCCAGAAGACATATTTAAAACATGAAAAGAAAAAAAATCAACTAAGAATTCTATATCTGCAGAAGTATTCACCAAAATTGAAGGAGAACTCAAGATAGTCTCAAACAAACAAAAGTAGAATTTGTCACCAGTAGACTTGTCCTACAAGAAATGCAAAAGGGAATCAGGCTAAAAGGAAAGGAAGCTAGATAGCCAAACAAAGAAATAAAGAACACTGGTAAAACTTTTTAAACTGGTAAATATAAAATTCAGTATTATTTTATCATTGTTTGTAACTTGTCTATTGTATGAGTTGAAAGACAAATTCATAAAACAATAATTGTAAGTCAGTGCTAGTGGAGGCACATTGACTAAAGATGTAAGTTATGGCAATAATATCATAAAGGGGAAAGAACAAAGGTATATAGGAGTATAAGAGCAGAGTTCTGCATGCTATTGAAGCTGTTATTATTAATTAAAACTAAAATGTTACAAATTCAATATGGTTCTTGTAATTCCCAGGATAAACACTAAGAAAATAAATAAAAAACATACAAAAAGGAAAATAAGAAGGGTATAAAAACAGTACACAATGATAAAAGATCAATTAAACACAAATGAAGGCAGTAGTGGAGGTAACGGGGAAGGAGAAGCTATAAGACACAAGAAAAAAAAAAGTGAAATGTTTGAGCAAATTCTTCATTATTAGTAATAAGTTTAAATGTAAATAGAGTAAACTCTCTAATCAAAAGGCATAGATTGGCAGAAGGGGTGAAAAAATATGATCAAACTATATGCTGCCTACAAAATACTCATTTTAATTAAAAGAAACTGGTAGGTTGAAAGTGAAACTATATAGGGAATACTCCATACAAAGAGCAACCAAAAGAGAACTTGGGTGGTTATATAAATATCATATAAAACAGACTTTAAGTCAAAATGTGTTTTAAGGCACAAAGAAGGCTATTTCACATTGATTAAAGGGTCAATTCAACAAGAAGCTATAATTATAAACATACACACAACTAACAAGACTGTCACAATATATGTGAAGCAAAAAACAGACAGAAGAGAAGAGAGAAACAGACAGTTCTGCAATATTACAGAAAGGTTGCTGCTATAAGCCGACTGGGATTCTTGGCCTCGGGAGGAGAGGTATTCGAGCTAGGGCCAGTGATGAGGCTTGATTGCTCAGAGTTTTTGTGTAATAAAGCTTTATTAAGGTATAAAAGAGATAGAGAAAGCTTCTGAAATAGGCATCAGAAGGGGAAAGAAAGAGTGCCCCCTTGCTAGTTTATAGCAAGGAGTTTTATACCTATTAGCAAGCTGCTAATTAGAGAAAGGATTTCCTTTAGGATTGACTAGTTTCCTTTAGGATTGAATGATTTGATATTATGATTGACAGGTTTGATTTCCTTTAGGATTGACTGATTTCCTTTAGGATTGACTAGTTTGAGCTCCTTGAAATCCTAGGGACTCTCAAGAGTGTCCTCCAACACCACAGTTTAAAACCATACCTTTGACTAGATGGACATTTGTGAGCTAAGTATTGTCTCTGCTTTTTAATATGCTGTCTAGGTTGGTCATAGCTGTTCTTTTGAGGAACAAGTGTCTTTTAATTTCATGGCTGCAGTCACCATCTGCAGTGATTTTGGAGCCCAAGAAAATAAAGTCTGTTACTGTTTCCATTGTTTCCCCATCTATTTGCCATGAAGTGATTGGGCCGATGCCATTATCTTCGTTTCTTGAATGTTGAGTTTTAAGCCAATTTTTTCACTCTCCTCTTTCACTTTCATCAAGAGGCTTTTTAGTTCCTCTTCACTTTCTGCCATAAGGGTGGTGTCATCTGCATATCTGAGGTTATTGATATTTCTCCCGGCAATCTTGATTCCAGCTTCTGCTTCATCCAGCCTGGCATTTCGCATAATGCACTCTGCATAGAAGTTAAATAAGCAGGGTGACAACATACAGCCTTGACATACTCCTTTCCCGATTTGGAGCCAGTCTATTGTTCCATGTCTGGTTCTAACTATTGCTTCTTGACCTGCATACAGATTTCTCAGGAGGCAGGTAAGGTGGTCTGGTACTGCCATCTCTTGAAGAATTTTCCACAGTTTGTTGTCATCCACACAGTCAAAAGCTTTGGCATAGTCAATAAAGCAGAAGTAGATGTTTTTCTGGAACTCTCTTGGCTTTTTGATGATCCAACGGATGTTGGCAGTTTGACCTCTGGTTCCTCTGCTTTTTCTAAATCCAGCTTGAACATCTGGAAGTTCACAGTTCATGTACTGTTGAAGCCTGGCTTGGAGAATTTTGAGAATTAGCTTGCTAGCCTGTGAGATGAGGCAATTGTGTGGTAGTCTGAAAATTCTTTGGCATTGCCTTTCTTTGGGATTGGAATGAAAATTGACCTTTTCCAGTTCCGTGGCCACTGCTGAGTTTTCCAAATTTGCTGAATTTGGAAGGCATACTGAATGCAGCACATTAACAGCATCATCTTTTGGGATTTGAAATAGCTCAACTGGAATTCCATCACCTCCACTAACTTTGTTCATAATGATGCCTCCTAAGGCCCACTTGACTTCACAATCTAGGATGTCTGGTTCTAGGTGAGTGATCACACCATCATGGTTATCTGAATCATGAAGATCTTTTTTTGTATAATTCGTCTGTGTATTCTTGCCACCTTTTCCTTTTCTCCTTCACCTTTAGCTTGTCTTCTTTTCTCAGCTATTTGTAAGGCCTCCTCAGACAATCATTTTGCCTTTTTGAATTTCTTTTTTCTTGGGTATGGCCTTGATCACTGCCTCCTGTACCGTGTCATGAACCTCTGTCCATAGTTATTCAGGCCCTCTGTTTACCAGATCTAATCCCTTGAATCTATTTGTCACTTCCACTGTATAATCATAAGGGATTTGATTTAGGTTATACCTGAATGGTCTAGTGACTTAGAAATATTAATAAGGATTGCATTGAATGTGTAGGTGGATTTGGGTAGTGATGCCTTATGGAGAACAATGTTGGATTCGTGATCTCTAAAGAAGATTTAGCTTTGGGACAAGGAACCAGCCTTGATCACTCAAGAGCGTTTGTGTAGCAGAGTTTTATTAAAGTATGAAAAGGGACAGAGAAAGCTTCTGACATAGACATTAGAAGGGGGATGAAGAATTCCCCCACGGGCTAGTCTTATCAAGAGCTTATATACTTTTACCAGACCCATTCCCACAACATACTTCTTAAATTAACAAGATTAGAACTAACAATAGAAAGGTCTCACCAGACCCACTCCCACAATATACAAAATATCTTAAGATCTCAAGATTAGTCAGAAGGTTTTTGTTGAGGAGAAACATGTCCTCAAGCAAGATACATTGTTATGTAGACTAAGACAAAGAAATATAGAAAAAAAGTCTGTCTTTTTCTCATCCTTGAGAACTCCAGACCCCCATCTCCTCCTTGAGAGACCCAGACCCCTTTCTCCCAGCCAGGGACCCTGGACTTCTTATCAACTTGCCTAGGAATTGACTCTCTCAGTAGTTCAGTTCAGTTCAGTTCAGTTCACTCACTCAGTCGTGTCTGACTCTTTGCGACCCCATGAATTGCAGCATGCCAGGCCTCCCTGTCCATCACCAACTCCTGGAGTTTACTCAAACTCATATCCATTGATTGGTGATGCCATCCAGCCATCTCAAACTCTGCCGTCCCCTTCTCCTGCCCCCAATCCCTCTGAGCATCAGAGTCTTTTCCAATGAGTCAACTCTTCACATGAGGTGGCCAAAGTATTGGAGTTTCAGCCTCAGCATCAGTCCTTCCAACGAACACCCAGGACAAATCTCCTTTAGGAGGGACCGGTTGGATCTCCTTGCAGTCCAAGGGACTCTCAAGAGTCTTCTCCAACACCACAGTTCAAAAGCATTAATTTTTCAGCGCTCAGCTTTCTTCACAGTCCAACTCTCACATCCATACATGACCACTGGAAAAATCATAGCCTTGACTAGATGGACCTTTGTTGGCAAAGTAACGTCTCTGCTTTTTAATATGCTATCTAGGTTTGTCATAACTTTCCTTCCAAGGAGTAAGTGTCTTTTAATTTCATGGCTGCAATCACCGTCTGCAGTGATTTTGGAGCCCCCCAAAAAATAAAGTCTGACACTGTTTCTACTGTTTCCCCATATATTTCCCAAAAAGGCAAAATGGTTGTCTGAGGAGGCCTTACAAATAGCTGTGAAAAGAAAAGAAGCGAAAAGCAAAGGAGAAAAGGAAAGATATTCCCATTTGAATGCAGAGTTCCAAAGAATAGCCAGGAGAGATAAGAAAGCCTTCCTCAGCGATCAATGCAAAGAAATAGAGGAAAAAAATAGAATGGAAAAGACTAGAGATCTCTTCAAGAAAATTAGAGATACCAAGGGAACATTTCATGCAAAGATGGGATCGATAAAGGACAGAAATTGTATGGACCTAACAGAAGTAGAAGATATTAAGAAGAGGTGGCAAGAATACACAGGAGAGCTGTACAAAAAAGATCTTCACGACCTAGATAATCATGATGATGTGATCACTCACCTAGAGCCAGACATCCTGGAATGTGAAGTCAAGTGGGCCTTAGAAAGCATCACTACAAACAAAGCTAGTGGAGGTGATGGAATTCCAGTTGAGCTATTTCAAATTCTGAAAAATGATGCTGTGAAAGTGCTACACTCAATATGCCAGCAAATTTGGAAAACTCAGCAGTGGCCACAGAACTGGAAAAGGTCAATTTTCTTCCCTCCCCCCCCCATTTCCCAGCACTTATTTTATTTTATTTTCATTTATTTATATTAGTTGGAGGCTAATTACTTTACAATATTGTAGTGGCTTTTGTCATACATTGATATGAATTAGCCATGGATTTACATGTGTTCCCCATCCGAATCTTCCCTCCCACCTCCCTCCCCATCCCATCCCTCTGGGTCTTCCCAGTGCACCAGCCCTGAGCACTTGTCTCATGCATCCAACCTGGGCTGGAGAATTGTTTCACCCTTGATAGTATACTTGTTTCAATGCTATTCTCTCAGAACATCCCGCCCTCGCCTTCTCCCACAGAGTTCCAAAGTCTGTTCTGTACATCTGTGTCTCTTTTCTGTTTTGCATATAGGGTTATTGTTACCATCTTTCTAAATTCCATATATATGCATTAGTATAGTGTATTGGTCTTTATCTTTCTGGCTTACTTCACTCTGTATAATGGGCTCCAGTTTCATCCATCTCATTAGAAATGATTCAAATGAATTCTTTTTAATGGCTGAGTAATATTCCATTGTGTATATGTACCACAGCTTCCTTATCCATTCGTCTGCTGATGGGCATCTAGGTTGCTTCCATGTCCTGGCTGTTATAAACAGTGCTAGGATGAACATTGGGGTGCACGTGTCTCTTTCAGATCTAGTTTCCTCGGTGTGTATGCCCAGGAGTGGTATTGCTGGGTCATATGGCAATTCTATTTCAAGTTTTTAAAGGAATCTCCACACTGTTCTCCATAGTGGCTGTACTAGTTTGCATTCCCACCAACAGTGTAAGAGGGTTCCTTTATCTCCACACCCTCTCCAGCATTTATTGCTTATAGACTTTTGGATAGCAGCCATCCTGACTGGCGTGTAATGGTACCTCATTGAGGTTTTGATTTGCATTTCTCTGATAATGAGTGATGTTGAGCATCTTTTCATGTGTTTGTTAGCCATCTGTACCTCTTCTTTGGAGAAATGTCTGTTTAGATCTTTGGCCCATTTTTTGATTGGGTCATTTATTTTTCTGGAATTGAGCTGGAGGAGTTGCTTGTATATTTTTGAGATTAATCCTTTGTCTGTTGCTTCATTTGCTATTATTTTCTCCCATTCTGAAGGCTGTCTTTTCACCTTGCTTATAGTTTCCTTTGTTGTGCAGAAATTTTTACGTTTATTTAGGTCCCATTTGTTTATTTTTGCTTTTATTTCCAATATTCTGGGAGGTGGGTCATAGAGAATCTTGCTGTGATTTATGTCAGAGAGTGTTTTGCCTATGTTCTCCTCTAGGACTTTTATGGTTTCTGTTCTTCCATTTAGATCTTTAATCCATTTTGAGTTTATTTTTGTGTATGGTGTTAGAAAGTGTTCTAGTTTCATTCTTTTACAAGTGGTTGACGAGTTTTCCCAGCACCACTTGTTAAAGAGGTTGTAAAAGGTCAGTTTTCGTTGCAATCCCAAAGAAAGGCAATCCCAAAGAATGCTCAAACTACTGCACAATTGCACTGTCAGTAGTCCAGGCATGCGAACAATATTAATTCTTCCAATCCATGAAAACAAAATGTCTTTCCATTTACTGTGTTTGTTTTAATTTCTTTCATCAGTGTTTAAAGTATTTACTGGTGTCCTAAGGCTTTTCCCTAAATAAGATCTTGACATCAGCAAATAGAATATTTTACATTTTCATTTCTGATTTGGATTATTTTTTAAATTAATTTTTATTGGAGTATAATTGCTTTACAATATTGTGTTAGTTTCTATTGTACAGCAAAATTAATCAGCCATACATGTGATATATGTGGTCCCTTTTGGACTTCCTTCCCATCCTGGTTACCACTGTACATTAAATAGAATTCCCTGTGCTATACAGTATACTCTCATCAGTTATCTGTTTTATACATAGTATCAATAGTGTAAATGTATCAATTCCAATATCCAAATTTTTCCCACCCTGATTTTCCCTTTGGTATTCTCATTTTTTTATTCTCTACCTCCATGTCTTTATTTCTGCTTTGCAAATAAGATCATCTACCATTTTTCTAGATTCCGCATATATATACTAATATGTGATATTTGTTTTTCTCTTTCTGACTTACTTCACTTTATGTGACACTCTCTAGATCCTACCGTCTCTTTACAAATGACCCAATTTCATTCCTTTTTATGACTGAATAATATTCCATTATATGTATATATGCACACCACATCTTTATCCATTCCTCTGTTGATGGACATCTAGGTTGGTTCCATGTTCTGGCTATTGTAAATAGTGTTGTTATAAACATTGGGGTACATGTATCATTTTGAATTATGGTTTTCTTTGGTACTGGCACCACCCCCGCCCCACCCACCCCCCTGGAAATATAGATCAATGGATATACACACACAGACACACACACACACACACATATACAACTGAATCACTTTGCTGTATACCTTAAGCTAACACAACATTGTAAGTCAACTATATTTCAATAAAATATAGATCAACAAACACATGAAAAGGTGCTCAACATCACTAATTATTGCTTCGTTGTGCTTAGTCACTCTGTCGTGTCCAACTCTTTGTGACCCCATGGACTGAAGCCCACCAGGCTCCTCTGTCCATGGGAATTCTCCAGGTTAGAACACTGATGTGGGTTGTCATGCTCTCCTCTAGGGGATCTTCCCAATCCAGGGATCGAACCTTGGTCTCCAGGGCTTCAGGTGGATTCTTTACCTTCTGAGCCACCAGGCAAGTCTCACTAATTATTAGAAAAATGCAAATGAAAACTTCAATGAGGTATGACCTCACACTGGTTAGAATGGCCGTCATCAAAAAGTCTACAAACAATAAATGCTGGAGAGGTTTTGGAGAATAAAAACTCTTACACTATAAATAGTAATGTAAATTTGTGCAAGAACATGGTATATCTGTCCATCTGCTAATGTAGTCTTTGATTTCTTTCATCAGTGTTGTCAAGTTTTCTGTTACAGGTCTTTTTTCTCCTTAGGTAGGTTTATTCATCAGTATTTTATTCTTTTTGATGTGATGGTAAATGAGATTGTTTTCCAAATTTATCTTTCTGACTTTCATAACAGTGTATAGGAATGTAAGAGATTTCTGTGTATTAATTTGTATCCTCTAACTTCACCAAATTCATTGATGAGTTCTAGTAGTTTTCTGGTAGCATCTTTAGGATTTTCTATGCATAGTATCATGTCATTTGCAAACAGTGACAATTTTACTTCTTTTTCAATTTTGGTCCCTTTTAGTTTTTCTTCTCTGCTTGCCATGGCTAGGACTTCTAAAATCATGTTGAATAAAAGTGGCAAGAGTGTATATCCATATCTTGTTTCTGATCTTGGAGGAAATGCTTTCAGTTTTTCACCACACAAAGAAATAGGGAAAAAAGAGAACCAACAAAGAATTCAAAATAAGAATAGTCATTAAGAAATAAACTTAGTAAAACAAACAAACAAAAAAAGAAAACTAGAGTACAAACAAAAAGCAAACAGATAACAAAAAAGTGAAGAAAACAAAATACACACATAAAAATCAATTTAAAAAATAAAGAATGAAAGCAAGAAAAAAATCTCCAAAACAACAAAAGATAAAAATAGAAAAACAAAAAATAAATAAAAATAGAAGATGAAAAAAATTAAAAGCAACAATACCAACAACTGAAGAAAATGAAACATGGAAACAAAACAAAATAATAGTAATAAGAATATTTTTCTGGGGCATTGGCTTTCAGTGTGCTTGTTCCCACAGTGAGCCAGAGCCAAACCCTGCCTCTCAAGGAGGCCTTCCAATAACTCTAGGAAGGTCTCTAGGCCTGTTGTGGGCACTGTGGGGCCAGCTCAGACGCTGACCTGGCCCAATTCCTGCATGTATTTGTCTGGTAAGTCCACTGGTGCAAACGTTAGACTGGTCTCAATTGTGGCAACATTTATTGTCTATTCAGGTATCTCACAGATTCAGGATTTACCAGGTAGATCTCAAGGCTTTAATCTGCATCTTGTGCAAATGCATAGGAAATTTCTATCCCTTTCCCATAGTTGTACTACCTGAGGCTCAGGTTTGGGTTTGACCCTACCTCAGTGTCAGATTTTATTTTTGGGGGGCTCCAAAATCACTGCAGATGGTGATTGCAGCCATGAAATTAAAAGACACTTACTCCTTGGAAGGAAAGTTATGACAAACCTAGATAGCATATTAAAAAGCAGAGACATTACATTGCTAACAAAGGTCCGTCTAGTCATGGCTATGATTTTTCCAATGGTCACGTGTGGATGTGAGAGTTGGACTGTGAAGAAAGCTGAGCGCCGAAACATTGGCGCTTTTGAACTGTGGTGTTGGAGAAGACTCTTGAGAGTCCCTTGGACTGCAAGGAGATCCAACCAGTCCCTCCTAAAGGAGATTTGTCCTGGGTGTTCGTTGGAAGGACTGATGCTGAGGCTGAAACTCCAATACTTTGGCCACCTCATGTGAAGAGTTGACTCATTGGATAAGACCCTGATGCTGGGAGGGATTGAGGGCAGGAGGAGAAGGGGACAACAGAGGATGAGATGACTGGATGGCATCACCAACTCGATGGACATGAGTTTGAGTAAACTCCAGGAGTTTGTGATGGACAGGGAGGCCTGGCATGCTGTGATTCATGGAGTCACAAAGAGTTGGACCCGACTGAGCGACTGAACTGAACTGAACTCTGTGTGCTCTACCTGTGCTCTAACCTGCCTAGGTTAGAGGGAGCAATAGGAAAGCAGTTTTGCCACAATTTTGGTTTTCTGTTCACCAATGCCAAACAGAAATTTGGAGACAGAGTTATAATGAGAAGGAAAGAGTAACTTTATTACTTTGCCAGGCAAAGAGGGAACACAGTAGGCTAGCTCCTCAAGAACTGTGACCCTCTCATTGGTGAGTCCAGTTTAGTTCGGTTCAGTTGCTCAGTTGTGTCCAATTCCTTGCAACTCCAAGGAACAAGCATGCCAGGCTTTCCTGTCCATCATCAACTCCCAGAGCTTGCTCAAACTCATGTCCATCGAGCTGGTGATGCCATCCAACCATCTCATCCTCCGTTTTTCCATTTTCCTCCAACTGTCAATCTTTCCCAGCATCAGGGTTTTTTTCCACCATGTGGCCAAAGGGTCTTTTCGCATCAGGTGGCCAAAGTATTCAAGCTTCAGCTTCAGCATCAGTCCTTCCAATGATTATTCAGGACTGATTTCCTTTAGGATTGTCTGGGTGGATCTCCTTGCAGTCCAAGGGACTCTCAAGAGTCTTCTCCAACAACACAGTTCAAAAGCATCAATTTTTTTTGGCAAAACTCTGTTAGCCTTTGCCCTGCTTCATTCTGTCCTTGAAGGCTAAATTTGCCTGTTACTCCAGGTATCTCTTGACTTCCTACTTTTGCATTCAGGTTCCCAATAATGAAAAAGACATCGTTTGTGGGTGTTTGTTCTAGAAGGTCTTCATAGACCTATTCAACTTCAGATTCTTCAGCATTTCTGGTTGGGGCCTAGACTTGGATTACTGTGATATTGAATGGTTTGCCTTGGAAACGAACAGAGATCATTTTGTTGTTTTTGAGATTGCATTCAAGTACTGCATTTCAGACTCTTTTGTTGACTATGAGGGCTACTCCATTTCTTCAAAAAGATTCTTGTCCACAGTAGTAGATATAATGGTCACCTGAGTTAAATTCACCCATTCCAGTCCATTTTAGCTCACTGATTCCTAGTATGTTGATGCTTACTCTTGTCATCTCCTGTTTGAACACTTCCAATTTACCTTGATTCATGAACCAAACATTCCAGGTTCCTATGTAATATTGTTCTTACAGCACTGGACTTTACTTCCTTCACCAGTCATATCCACAAGCGAGTGTTTTTGCTTTGGCTCCATCTCTTTGTTCTTTCTGGAGTTGTTTCTCCACTCTTCTCCAGTAGCATATTGGGCACCTACCAACATGGGGAGTTCATCTTTCAGTGTCCTATCTTTTTGCCTTTTCATACTATTCATGGGGTTTTCAAGGCAAGAATACTGAAGTGGTTTGTCATTCCCTTCTCCAGTGGACCATGTTTTATCAGAACTCTCTACCATGACCCATCTGTCTTGGGTGGCCCCACATGGCATGGCTCATAATTTCACTGAGTTAGACAAGGCTGTGGTCCATGTAATCAGTTTTCCTTGATTGTGGTTTTCATTCTTTCTGCCCTCTGATGGATAAGGATAAGAGGCTCATGGAAGCTTCCTGATGGCAGAGACCAGAGGGAAACTGGATCTTGTCTGATGGGCAGGGCCATCTTTAATCCATTTTTCTGTTGATGGGTGGGGCTGTGTTTCCTCCCTGTTATTTGACCTGAGGCCAAACTAATGTGGAGGTAATGAAGATAGTGGTGACCTCCTTCAAAAGGTCCAGTGCACTCACTGCACTCAGTGCTCCTGACCATGCAGCAGGCCACCACTGACCCATGCTCCACCAGAGACTCCTGAACACTCATGAGCAAGTCTGGGTCAGGCTCTTGTGGGGTCACTGCTCCTTTCTCCTGGGTCCTGGTGCACAAAAGATTTTGTTTGTAGCCTCCAAGAGTCTGTTTTCCCAGTCCTGTGTAAATTCTGGTGGCTCTATGGTGGGTTGAGGGCAACCTCCTCCAAGAGGGATTATGCCATAACCAGATCTGCTGCACCCAGAGCCCCTGCCCCTGTGGCAGGCCACTATTGATCTGTATCTCCGCAGGAGACACTCAAACACTCAAAGGCAAGACTGGCTCAGTCTCTGTGGGGTCTCCTGCTGTGCACGAGGTTTTGTCTGAGCCCTCCAAGTACCTCTGGCTGATATGGGGTTTAATTCTAAACTTGATTTCGCCCCTCCTACCATCTTGCTGGGGCTTCTCCTTTGCCCTTGAATGTGGGGTATCTTTTTTTGGTGGGATCCAACATTCTCCTCAAGTTCCCATGGAACATTCACCAACATAGGCCTTTATCCAGGGCCATGACACAAATCTCAAGAAGTTGAAGAGAAGTGATTTCATACAGAGTGTGTCCTCTGACCATAATGGAACAAAATGGAAAATAAATAATGGAAAGACAACATTAACTTCTCTGAGCACATTGAAATGAAACAACATATTTATAAATAATCCATGGGTCAAGTTGATCACAAAGGAAATAAAATGCACATAAATAGAATAAAAATGAAGCCTCTGAAGCAGTGCTGACATAGAAATTTATAGCATTGAATTGCCTACACTAGAAGAAAAAAAAGTTCTCAGGTAAATATTTCTATCCTAAGACACTAGGAAAAAAAGAGAAAAATAAACCAAAAGGAATCACAAGAAAGAGATTATAAACACCAGAATGTAAATCAAATTGAAAATAAGAAAGCAACAGAGATAAGCAAATAAACTCTTATTTTTTCAGAACTATCACTGAAATTGAAAACCCTCTAGCAAGACTGACAAAAATATGAGAGATGAATAATACAAATCACCAGTATTAGGAGTTAAACAGAGGATACGGTTCCAGTTGTTATTTTTCAGTCACTCAGTTATGTCCGACACTTTGCGACCCCATGGACTGCAGCACGCCAGACTTCCCTACCCTTCACCTTCTCCTGGAGCTTGCTCAAACTCATGTTCATTGAGTCAGCAATGCTATCCAGCTGCAGAGTCATGGTTCCAGTGCTAGTGTGTGCTTAGTCAATCAGTCGTGTCTGACTCTTTGCGACCCCATGGACATGTAGCCAGGCTCCTCTGTCCATGGGGATTCTCCAGGCAAAAATACTGGAGTGGGCTGCCATGCCCTCCTCCAGCAGTCTGCAGCTATTACAATGTATAATATGGAAATACTATTAACAACTATGGGCTTCCCAGGTGGCGCTAGTGGTAAAGAAGTAGCCTGCCTTGGAGGAGATACAAGAGACACAGGTTGGATCCCTGGGTTGCAAAGATCCCCTGGAGAAGGGAATCTTCTTCACACTTCAGTATTTTTCCCTGGAGACTCTCATGGACAGAGGAGACTGGCTGGCTACAATCCATAGGATTGCAAAGTGTCAGACATGACTGAAGTTACTTAGCATGCATGCATGCATTAATAGTTATATGATTATAAACTCAACAATTTAGAAGATAAGGACTAATTCCTGAAAAATAAAAAACTATCAAAACTCAAATAACATTAAATAAATAGACATTTGAATATCACTATTAAAGAACTTGAATTTTTAATTTAAAAAAGTCTTCCAAAAAGAAATTTCTAAGCTCAGATGATTTAAATAGAAAATTATAATAATTTCACAGTTTGTATGGAAATACAAGAAAACCTCGAATAGTCAAAGCAATCTTGAGAAAGAAGAATGGAACTGGAGGAATCAACCTGCCTGACTTCAGGCTCTACTATAAAGCCACAGTCATCAAGACAGTATGGTACTGGCACAAAGACAGAAATATAGATCAATGGAACAGAATTGAAAGCCCAGAGATAAATCCACGAACCTATGGACACCTTATCTTTGACAAAGGAGGCAAGGATATACAATGGAAAAAAGACAACCTCTTTAACAAGTGGTGCTGGGAAAACTGATCAACCACTTGTAAAAGAATGAAACTAGAACACCTTCTAACACCATACACAAAAATAAACTCAAAATGGATTAAAGATCTAAATGTAAGACCAGAAACTATAAAACTCCTAGAGGAGAACATAGGCAAAACACTCTCCGACATAACTCACAGCAGGATCCTCTATGACCCACCTCCCAGAATATTGGAAATAAAAGCAAAAATTAACAAATGGGACCTAATGAAACTTAAAAGCTTTTGCACAACAAAGGAAAGTATAAGCAAGGTGAAAAGACAGCCCTCAGAATGGGAGAAAATAATAGCAAATGAAGAAACAGACAAAGGATTAATCTCAAAAATATACAAGCAACTCCTCCAGCTCAATTCCAGAAAAATAAATGACCCAATCAAAAAATGGGCCAAAGATCTAAACAGACATTTCTCCAAAGAAGACGTACAGATGGCTCACAAACACACGAAAAGATGCTCAACATCACTCATTATCAGAGAAATGCAAATCAAAACCACTACAATATTGTAAAGTAATTAGCCTCCAACTAATAGAAATAAATGGAAAAAAAAGCAAAAAACAAAAAACCACAATGAGGTACCATTACATGTCAGTCAGGATGGCTGCTATCCAAAAGTCTACAAGCAATAAATGCTGGAGAGGGTGTGGAGAAAAGGGAACCCTCTTACACTGTTGGTGGGAATGCAAACTAGTACATCCGCTATGGAGAACAGTGTGGAGATTTCTTAAAAAACTTGAAATAGAATTGCCATATGACCCAGCAATCCCACTCCTGGGCATACACATCAAGGAAACCAGATCTGAAAGAGACACGTGTACCCCAGTGTTCATCACAGCACTGTTTACAATTTGCAGGACATGGAAGCAACCTAGATGCCCATCAGCAGACGAATGGATAAGGAAGCTGTGGTACGTATACGCAATGGAATATTACTCAGCCATTAAAAAGAATACATTTGAATCAGTTCTAATGAGATGGATGAAACTGGAGCCCATTATACAGAGTGAAATAAGCCAGAAAGATAAAGACCAATCCAGTATACTAATGCATATATATGGAATTTAGAAAGATGGTAACGGTAACCCTATGTGCAAGACAGAAAAAGAGACACAGATGTACAGAACAGACTTCTGGATTCTATGGGAGAAGGCGAGGGTGGGATGATCTGAGAGGACAGCATCAAAACATGTATATTATCAAGTGTGAAACAGATTGCCAGTCCAGGTTGGATGCATGAGACAAGTGCTCAGGGCTGGTGCACTGGGATGACCCAGAGGGATGGGATGGGGAGGGAGGTGGGAGGGGGTTCAGGATAGGGAACACATGTAAATCCATGGCTGATTCATGTCAATGTATGGCAAAACCCACTACAATTTTGTAAAGTAATTAGCCTCCAACTAGTAAAAATAAATGGGAAAAAAATTAAAGAAGTCTCACCAATCCAGACAATCTTTTTCAAAAATTAAACGAAAGAAAACCTTCCCAATTCACTTGATAAGGCCAATATTAGCCTGACAGCAAAACCAGACAAAGACAATGCTGAAAAAAAAGCCATTACATATCACATCTCTTATGAACATGAACACAATTATCATTAACAAAATGTTAGAAAGAGAAATCTATGACTGTATGAAAACAAATTATACATCGTGATCAAGTGAGAGTTTTTCCAGCTATGAAGTGTTGTTTCAAAATTAAAAAAAATCAATTAATGTAATCCACAAAGGCTAAAGAACAAAAGTAATATGATTACATCTAGGAACACAGAAGATTATTTACAAACTCTAACACCAATTCATGATAACTTTTCATAAAGTTAGGAATAGGGATGAATTACCTGTAAAGAACATCTACATAAATCCTACAGCTAACTTCATACTTAATAGTGAGAGACTGAATGGTTACCACTAAGATTGGGAACAAGGAAAGGATGTCCAACCTCTACTCTCTTATTTAAAAACAGGAAGTTTTAGCCCCTAAAATAAGAATAAATGAAAAGCATGTAGATGAGAAATGAAGAAACGAAATGCCCATATCTGCAGATGACACTCTACATAGAAAATACTAAGAAATCTACACAAAAAAACCCCTAAACAAGCCCCTTAGCACCCCTTAGCACCCATAAACTCCCAAAGCAAAAAGCCAAAATTGAGTTAAATCAAGTCTGTGGATACTAAATCAGCACTCAAAAGTCAATTGTGGCTTGGAGCCTAGGCCTGAACTTCCTGGTCAAGAGCCCTCAGAACATGGACAGGACTGCAGCTATTTCCAGTTGTCCTGCTCCCTGCCCCTACTTTTCTCTCCGCTCAGGGGGAGTGCACAGAGTGGGCAGGGCAGAGCCAAGAGGATATGAGGAGTACCTGCCCCTCCCTGGTGCAGTTGCCTGTGCCCAGGTCTATATGCCCTTATGGCATATCTGGTCAGGCCCCTAGTGCCTGGGAAGTCCAACACCAGCCAGAGCAGCCGTGTCTGGGGTGGTGTCCAGAAGTGGTTGCAGGGCCATTCCTCTGCATTCAGGTGGATGCCACCAGGTGGAGCTGGCCTGCTAGGAAAAATATAGCTAAGAGGAAATGCACTACCTTCCCCAATACTTGTGCAAGTGACTCAGAACTTATTTACTAGGCATTGTGGTATAGCAAAATGAAATACAAGAAATCAAAAGTAAGATAATTTAAGGCAGTAAAAGTGAAATAAAACATAAACATTGTCAGAAAGACCCACTGGAGACAACAAAGGATGGGAAATAAAATGAAACAGTGTTTTATCATATGAATTTCAGCAAGCTTTTTGAAATTTAAAAACATGACTACTTTTCCTTTAGAGGACTGCTCTTTGCAGTGCCAGTTCCATCAAACCAACAAGTCCCTAGATATCAGCTGTTTTATATTCTTGATTATACTAGGGAACATAAGATTAAATATCCTCCAGCTAGGAATGAGAAGACAAAAGCACCTATCAGACTTTTATAGGTTTTTTTTTTTTTTTTGCATTTCACTAACATTTGTCTTTTATTTTTGGTAAACATTTCCATTATATCCTACTTCACAGACTCTTGTACCTTTAGGCACTAGGTTTACTAAATATCACATCTGACTGTTTACTCAAATTATTTCCTTTACTTATGGCTTAACTTATGGCTATACAGTTTTCCCGATTGTTGTTTTAGCTGCTAAGACGTGTCTGATGCTTTTTTTGTGACTCTGTGGACTGTAACCCCCAGGCTCCTCTGTCCATCAAATTTCCCAGGCAAGAATATTGGAGTGGGTTGCCATTTCCTTTTCCAGGGGATCTTCCCAACCCAGGCATAGAACCCGGGTCTCCTGCAATGCAGGCAGATTCTTTACCATACCATCTGAGCCACTAGGAGTCCAGCTATCTACCAAAGCCTGAAGGCTCAAAATGTTTATTTTTTCCATGTGCCTTCTACTTAAGTGTTCATAGTTACTCTCTGTCATTTTCCATGGTGATGGTGATGATTTTATCTCTTGGTCAGAAGTCATTACTTTGGTACTGGCTCTTAGGAAAACTTCTAATATGAATGAGACTACCCTGTATTTTGTCTTTCATTCTGATAGTTACACTACGAATTCTAAAAAATGTATTCCTGACCAAGATAGCATCTGTTTTCTTGATACCTGGTTGCCATCTGTACTACTTCAAGCAACCATCCTTTTATTTAAAGTACACATTCCAGTCTATATTGAGATGAACATTCCCTGGTTTTATTTTCCCAATAGTTTTCTCATTGCTGCAATTTATTGGTTTAAATGCCACAAACTTAATTTGGGAGACACAACGTTACCTGTAGATGCACTTATGAGCTGGAAATGCTGCTTCACCCCACCTTTGATTCATAATCTTGAGCAAACTGAAAAGCCTACACTGAAAATAATTTGTCATATGTCATTAATATTTCAATAAAGCTGGGGAAAAGTAATTTGTTGTCATGTCGGAACTAAGCAAAACTTACAACTACAAGAATCATAGTTTTACAAACAAGAAGGAATGATGACTATAACATGTGAAAAAATGCTACCGAAGCTTCTTATCCCCTAATTTTCATAACTTTCCTGAATGTTTCTTTTGGGGCTGTGCTATTATTTATTAAATGGTGATTTTAAAACAAAATAATTCCAGTGTTGTACCTTCTCAGTAACACTGTATATTATAAATATCAATTTGTTATTAATATCAAGACAAAAGACAACATTTTGGTCATATTGATGTTTCTGATACACAAAACACTGCTTGATGCAAACTGTTCTGTACATCTGAAATACACTGCCAACTTTAATATATGACTTAAACATTTTTATCAAGATTTAAAGATATTTGCATTTCTGTACACTAAAAATGATAGTGAAAACCAAAGTTAAACCCACTTTATCACTTAAAAGTCACCCTCCAAAATGAAACATCTATACATTGATAAAACATATATAGGATTCACAAGAAGACAATAATAGGATACTGATGCATGATCCTAAAGAATACCCCAACAAATCGAGAGACCTATCATGTTCACAAGTTGGAAGATTCCACAAAAATGAGGCCAATGCTCTCCAAACAGTTTTACAGATTTAATATGATTCCTATCAAAATCCCAGGAAGGTTGTTTTGTAGATATAGATGAACATATTCTAAAATTTATATGGACATTCAGAGGCCCAAGGACAGTTGAAACAATCTTGATTAAGAGTAAAGTAGCAGGGGTCCAGTCAAGATGGCAGAGGAATAGGTGGCATGGAATGCATCTGTCTCCGCAGATGCAACAAGAATAGATCTACAGTTGCAACAGTTCTCACAGAACACCAGCTGAATACTGGCAGGAGTTGTTGACAACTGGAAAAGATTATACAAATCTACACATGACTGGGTAGGACGAAAGAAAGGAGGGAGAAGGAGGAGGCAAGCAAGAAGGACCAGACCTGCACCCAGGGGTGGGGGAGCTGAAGCAGAGGAGAGACTTCCACATCTGAGGAAATTGGTTGAGGTGGAAGGGAAACATTTGAAGGTGTCACAGGAGGGTGAAGTAAATGATCTATGACAGTCTGAATAGAGTGAGAGACACACAGACAGCCTGTGCTACAGCTTTATATACCCCAGACAGAGATGCATGTCCAGCTGCACATGGGACCTAGGAGCTGGAACATGGGGAGTGGAGAGAAAGCCTGGGGGTGAGGACTGCTGTTGACTGTGAGAGATGTCCTGAGGGAATGGGAGGGAGGAAATCTGCAATATGTATTGCCTTTGGAGGTAAACCAGGCAGCCATAGAAGCAGGGTGCTATTGCTGAGACACACACAGGGGATGGAGCCAACACTGTAGCATCTCTCTCCCGCATACTGGTCCCAGTAGCTGAGCTATAGAGAAGGACTAGTGAGGACTGCCATTTGAGCACCTGGTGCAATGAGCAATAGAGAAGGGCAGGCCAGAGTGGCCCTTTGAGTGTCTGCTGCTGGAGATAGAAAAGGCTCCTAACAGAGCCATATCTCTTCCACTCGTGGTTGCTGGCTTCTCTGAGCACCTGGTGCTGCCTGGGTCCCCATTATACAAGGAGTTGCACCATTTCCAGGCCCTGTCCTCACTAAGGCAGACCCAAGTCCTCCAGGGCAGCCTCAAGAGCAGACTCCTTCAAGTAGCCCACATGCAGAGCTGAGGATAAGACCACAATTGAGTTCCAGGGACAGGGCAACTAAGGAATAGGATTAAAAACCAAAAACGTTTTCATCAGCTGTATAAGCTGCAAATTAAACCCACACAATCAACTAGGTAGACTCTGTCTGGGGAATATAAAAAAGGACAATGAGTTTTCCCACAAAAGAAAATGCTCTACCCCTGGTAGCTGTGGATATGGAGACAAGCACATGTGAGAGTAGGGCTGGATTAGAATCTGAGCTATCCTTACAACAGGTCAAGAGACCAATCCTCCATAGAATTGGAGGGCCTCCTGGGAAGGTGGAGGTGGGCTGTGTCTCACAGAAAGGTCAAAGATGCTGGAAACTGAGACCCCAGGAAAACATTCATTATTATTTTTATGTTTTGATTCATTCTGTTGCTGGTTCTGTTTTTTTCTCCCTGTTTTTTCTCCGTTTTTTTTTTTTTTTTTTTTTTTTTTTTGGTTGTTATTATTTATACTTAGGCTTTGGGGATTTTTTTAAAAGCACACTCTTTATTTCTTTTATATGTTTCTGCTATTTCAGCTTTCTGCTGTTCTGTGGTTTTTGACTCTTTTGTTGATTTTTTTATATACTTCTTTTTAAACTTTGCTTTTCTTTTTTCCCATGTTTCTCTGTTCTGTTTTCTTTGCTTAGTGCCTCATTTGGCACACAGCTTTGGTTTTGTTTTCTTTTTTGTGTTTTAGTTGGTTTTGTTTTTAATTGGTTGATTTCATTTTTGGTTTTGTTGGGTTTTGTTTGGTTTTGTCTGGTGGGTCATTCTCCCTTTCTTTGTGTTCATTGGTCTGATTTGGTTTCTTGTGTATGTGTGTTCCTTTTTTGGGGGGGGGTGGTTTCTGTTTGTCTGATTTATTTTATCATTTGCTTGGATTTTGTTTTTTGTTTTCTGGGTTTCTTTTGTTTCTTTTTTAAGCCTTTTTCTGTTACCAAGCCAAATGGCTCATGGGGTCTCAGTTCCCTGAGCAAAAGTTGGGCTTGCGCCTCTGGGGTGAGAGTACCGAGTATAGGATGCTAGAATACAAGAGAACTTATGATCCTAGGGAGTATTAATTGTGAGAACTCTCACAATGTCCTCCATCTACATCCAATACCCAGTACCACTCAACTTCCTGCAGCACCCAGTGCTGGATACTTCAATCAAAAAAGCAAGAAAGAAAAACAAACCCATATATGAGCACACTGTCTGCCCACAGACACCCCAAAGCACACCACCTCACATAGTACTGCCCATCAGAGGGGAACAAAACTCACCTCCATCCACTAGAATGTAGAGACAAGTCCTTCCCAAAATGAAGCCCACACAAACCACTGGACCAACCTCAAGCACCGGGGGCATAGACTAGAAGCAAGAACTATGACTCTGTAGCCTAAGAAAAGGAGACTTCAAATATAGTAATTAGACAAAATAACAGAAAATTATTTTGCATATGAAGGAGCAAGTTAAAAACTTACAAGATCAAAAAAATGAAGAGGAAATAGGCAAACAGTCTGAAAAAAAATCAATGTAAAGATATTAAAGATGATCCAAAATCTTGAAATTAAAATGCAAGAATCATTTGACACATTTAACAAAGACCTATAAGAGATAAAGAATAAACAGTAGTGAACAACACAATTAGTGAAACCAAAGATACTCTAGAAGGAATGTATAGCTGAATAACTGAAGCAGAAGAATGGTTAAGTGAGATGTTAGATAGAATGGTGAAAATAACTGGGAGAGAGAAAAGAAAAAAAGAATGAAAAGAATCAAAGACAACCTCAGACACCTCTGGGACAATATTAAGTGCACCAAATTTGAATTATAACAATCCCAGAAGAAGAGGGAGAGAGAGAAAGGGTCTATGAAAATCCTTGAAGAGATAATAGACAAAAACTTTCCTGACATAGGCAAGGAAATAGTCAATCCCAAGAGGTGCAGAGAGTCCCATATACGATAACCCAAGGAGAAACATGCCAAGACATATACTAATCAAATGACCAAAAAATAAACATGAAAAATATTAAAAGTAATAAATAAAAGCAAAAGAAATGCAACAAATAACATACAAGTGAATCCACACAAGGCTAACAGCTGATCTTTCAAGAGCAACTCTGCAGACCAGAAGAGAGTGGCAGGATACAATTAAAGTAATATAAGAAAAACCTACAACCAAGAAAAGGAAAAATATTCCCATTTGAATGCAGAGCTCCAAAGAATAGCCAGGAGAGATAAGAAAGCCTTCCTCAGCGATCAATGCAAAGAAATAGAGGAAAACAATAGAATGGGAAAGACTAGAGATCTCTTCAAGAAAATTAGAGATACCAAGGGAACATTTCATGCAACAATGGGTTCAATAAAGGACAGAAATGGTATGGACCTAACAGAAGCAGAAGATATTAAGAAGAGGAGGCAATAATATACAGAAGAACTGTACAAAAAAGATCTTCATGACCCAGATAATCACAATGGTGTGATCACTCACCTAGACCCAGACATCCTGGAATGTGAAGTCAAGTGGGCCTTAGAAAGCATCACTACAAACAAAGCTAGTGGATGTGATGGAATTCCAGTTGAGCTATTTCAAATCCTGAAAGATGATGCTGTGAAGGTGCTGCACTCAATATGCCAGCAAATTTGGAAAACTCAGCAGTGGCCACAGGACTGGAAAAGGTCAGTTTTCATTCCAATCCCTAAGAAAGGCAGTGCCAAAGAATGCTCAAACTACCGCATAATTGCAATCATCTCCCACGCTAGTAAAGTAATGCTCAAAATTCTCCAAGACAGGCTTCAGCAATACGTGAATGGAGAACTTCCAGATGTTCAAGCTGGTTTTAGAAAAGGCAGAGGAACCAGAGATCAAATTGCCAATATCCACTGGATCATCAAAAAACAAGAGAGTTCCAAAAAAACATCTATTTCTGCTTTATTGACTATGCCAAAGTCTTCGACTGTGTGGATCTCAATAAACTGTGGAAAATTCTGAAGGAGATGGGAATACCAGACCATCTGACCTGCCTCTTGAGAAACCTATATGCAGGTCAGGAAGGAACAGTTAGAACAGGACATGGAACAACAGACTGGTTCCAAATAGGAAAAGCAGTATGTCAAGGCTGTGTATTGTCATCCTGCTTATTTAACTTATATGCAGAGTACATCATGAGAAATGCTGGGCTGGATGAAGCACAAGCTGGAATCAAGATTGCCGGGAAAAATATCAATCACCTCAGATATGCAGATGACACCACCCTTATGGCAGAAAGTGAAGAGGAACTAAAAAGCCTCTTCATGAAAGTGAAAGAGGAGAGTGAAAAAGTTGGCTTAAAGCTCAACATTCAGAAAACTAAGACCATGGCATCTGGTCCCATCACCTCATGGGAAATAGATGGGGAGACAGTGGAAACTGTGTCAGACTTTATTTTTTTGGGCTCCAAAATCACTGCAGATGGTGACTGCAACCATGAAATTAAAAGACACTTACTCCTTGGAAGGAAAGTTATGACCAACCTAGATAGCATATTAAAAAGCAGAGACATTACTTTGCCAACAAAGGTCCATCTGGTTAAGGCTATGGTTTTTCCAGTGGTCATGTATGGATGTGAGAGTTGGACTGTGAAGAAAGCTGAGCACCGAAAAATTGATGCTTTTGAACTATGGTGTTGGAGAAGACTCTTGAGAGTCCCTTGGACTGCAAGGAGATCCAACCAGTCCATCCTGAAGGAGATCAGTCCTGGGTGTTCATTGGAAGGACTGATGCTGAAGCTGAAACTCCAATACTTTGGCCACCTCATGCAAAGAGTTGACTCATTGGAAAAGGCCCTGATGCTGGGAGGGATTGGGGGCGGGAGGAGAAGGGGATGACGGAGGATGAGATGGCTGGATGGCATCACTGACTTGATGGGCATGAGTTTGAGTAAACTCCAGGAGTTTGTGATGGACAGGGAGGCCTGGCATGCTGCGATTCATGGGGTCGCAAAGAGTCAGACACGACTGAGCGACTAAACTGACTGACTGACAACCAAGATTACTCTACCCAGCAAGGATCTCTCTGAAATCAAGGAGAAATAAAAAACTTTACAGATAAGCAAAAATTTAGAGAATTCAGCACTACCAAACAAGCTTTACAACAAATGCTAAAGGGCCTTATCTAGGCAAGAAACAAAATAAAAAGATAAGAGCTACTGAAATAAACCTGTAACAATTGAGAAAATGCCAGTAGGAATACATATCCTAACAATTTCTTTAAATGCAAGTGGATTAAATGCTCCAACTAAAAAACACAGACTGGCTAATGGATACAAAAACAAGTCCTGTATGTGCTGTTTAGAATAGACCCACTTCAGACCTAGGAACATATTCAGACTGAATGTGAGGGGATGGAAAAAGATATTCCTTTTAAAGGGAAAATTTTTTAAAAAGCTGGAGCAGCATTTCTCATATCACTCAAAGTAGAGTTTAAGGAAATTACAAGAGACAAGGAAAGACACTATATAATGATCACAGGATTAATGCAAGACAAAGACCTAACAACTGGGAAAATTCACATACCCAGCATAGGAACATATCAATACATAAGGCAAATGCTAACAAACATAAAAGGGGAAATCAACTATAACACAATGATGCCATTGATTAGTTGCTAACTTGTGTCTGACTCTTTTGCGACTCTATGGATTGTAGCCCACTTGGCTCCTATGTCCATGGGATTTACCAGGCAAGAACACTGCAGTGGGTTACCATTTCCTTCTCCAGGGGATCTTCCCAACCCAAGGACTGAACTTGCGTCTTCTGAATTGGCAGGTGAATTCTCTACCACAGGGCAAACAGGAGCCCAACACAATGATAGTGGGGGAATTTATACCTCACTTACACCAACAGACAGGTCATTCAGGCAGAAAATTAATAAGGATATGAAAGCCTTAAATTATACATTAGATCAGATGGACCTAACTGGTATCTACAGGACATTCCATCCAACACCAGCAGCATACGCTTTTTTCTCATGTTCACTAGGAATATTTTCCAGAATAGACCATATTTTGGGTCACAAGTCAAGACTTGGTAGGTTTAAGAAAACTGAAATTGTATCCAGATGGAGGAAGGTTGCTAGTGTGTAGTGCAGTAATGTAGGTAGGTAAGAGTGAAAATGAACAGCAATTCTCCTCTGGTCTTGAATTTAAGATAAAACACTTCTGTAAGGTTGAAAAGTTTTCTCCTCAATGCTCAGGAGCTCAGATACAGGCAGGGAGTGAGTAAGCAGGAAGGTGCAAGGAGCACAAGAGGTGTGTTTATTGGGGACAGCTTCCAGCCCCGGCTCAGTGGAGTGAGGAGGGGCCTGGTAGATGGTGTAAATGGATGTGTGGTTGGTGAGCTGGAGGTCTCCAGGAGGTTGAGACTATCAATGCACTGGCACTAGAGCTAGGGAGCTGGAGGACAGGACATCACATTGAGGGTGATGAGAGGGAGGAAAGCTAGAAACGGACACCATGAGAGGCATGGTCTTTGCTGATGTCCGGAGTGGGACCATGGGCAGGGAGATGCTCGGATAGGGAGGAAGAGAACATCTCTGAGGATGGAGGGACCCCTCCTGCCTCACCCCCACTCCCACTCCCCCAACCAGGATTTCCGGCCCCTGTTGCTATGGTTACAGGGGCAGGGCTAGGGAAGCCTACCATGCGGGGATGGTCTGTCAAGGTTACTTTGGCCTGTACCCGTCCATCCTCTGGTCCTCACTGTTATCCTGCTTGATTTCTTCTCCCAATATGTCCAGGGCCACTTCGGATGGTACTAGTGTATTCTCTGGTCCTAATATGAAGAATGTTCAAGCTGGCTTTAGAAAAGGCAGAGGAACCAGAGATCAAATTGCCAATATCCACTGGATCATCAAAAAAGCAAGAGAGTTCCAGAAAAACATCTATTTCTGCTTTACTGACTATGTCAAAGTCTGACTGTGTGGATCACAATAAACTGTGGAAAATTCTGAAGGAGATGGGAATACCAGACCATCTGACCTGCCTCTTGAGAAACCTATATGCAGGTCAGGAAGGAACAGTTAGAACAGGACATGGAACAACAGACTGGTTCCAAATAGGAAAAGGAGTACATCAAGGCTGTGTATTGTCATCCTGCTTATTTAATTTATATGCGGAGTACATCATGAGAAATGCTGGGCTGGAAGAAGCACAAGCTGGAATCAAGATTGCCAGGAGAAATATCAATCACCTCAGATATGCAGATGACACCACCCTTATGGCAGAAAGTGGATAGGAACTAAAAAGCCTCTTCATGAAAGTGAAAGAGGAGAGTGAAAAAGTTGGCTTAAAGCTCAACATTCAGAAAACTAAGACCATGGCATCTGGTCCCATCACCTCATGGGAAATAGATGGGGAGACAGTGGAAACTGTGTCAGACTTTATTTTTTGGGGCTCCAAAATCACTGCAGATGGTGACTGCAACCATGAAATTAAAAGACACTTACTCCTTGGAAGGAAAGTTATGACCAACCTAGATAGCATATTAAAAAGCAGAGACATTACTTTGCCAACAAAGGTCCATCTGGTTAAGGCTATGGTTTTTCCAGTGGTCATGTATGGATGTGAGAGTTGGACTGTGAAGAAAGCTGAGTGCTGAAAAATTGATGCTTTTGAACTATGGTGTTGGAGAAGACTCTTGAGAGTCCCTTGGACTGCAAGGAGATCCAACCAGTCCATCCTGAAGGAGATCAGTCCTGGGTGTTCATTGGAAGGACTACTGCTGAGGCTGAAACTCCAATACTTTGGCCACCTCATGTGAAG
Source organism: Cervus canadensis (assembly GCF_019320065.1). Lineage (NCBI taxonomy): Eukaryota > Metazoa > Chordata > Mammalia > Artiodactyla > Cervidae > Cervus > Cervus canadensis. The sequence goes on from NC_057419.1 coordinate 2,229,941, forward strand.
AGTTGACTCATTGGAAAAGACCCTGATGCTGGGAGGGATTGGGGGTAGGAGGAGAAGGGGCGACAGAGGATGAGATGGCTGGATGGCATCACTGACTCGATGGATATGAGTTTGCGTAAACTCCAGGAGTTTGTGATGGACAGGGAGGCCTGGCATACTGTGATTCATGGGGTCTCAAAGAATCGGACACGACTGAGCGACTGAACTGAACTGAACTGAATATGAAGATATTTTACTGGAATTAGGAACACAGTCACTGGAGGATAAGTGGTATGTAGGAATGAAGTCTGAATGGATTGCAATGGTCTTTCTCTTCCCAAGTCCAGCTAACATTTTTGAAGTTTCCTTGGCATACTCACACATCTGAAAACATACCATGTATTTTCTACCAAAAATTTTTCTTTTAACAGCACTGCACACAAATTATCTGAATTAATTTATACTGATAACTTATTTCATCAAGGCATTGTATCATAAAGACATGATTTGATTGGACGTGCAGTTCTTCACTGAAGTTTTCCTCTTGTAGGACTTTGTGAAGGGCTTTTGGCTAGGGCTCAAGAGAACTTCCCTTCCAGTTCCAGCTCTACCAGCCTTACTTATCTTACTCGGAATCACTTTTTTTTTTTTTTTTTTTTTTTTAAGGCCTGCTCTTTTGCTCAGTTTTAAAAAAAATCAGACTGAGGCAAGAGGCAGATGACTCCTCATCAGTTCAGTTCAATTCAGTCGCTCAGTCATGTCCAACTCTTTGTGACCCCATGAATTGCAGCACGCCAGGCCTCCCTGTCCATCACAAACTCCTGGAGTTTACTCAAACTCATGCCCATACAGTCGGTGATGCCATCCACCCATCTCATCCTCTGTCGTCCCCTTCTCCTCCTGCCCCCAATCCCTCCCAGCATCAGGGTCTTTTCCAATGAGTCAACTCTTCACATGAGGTGGCCAAAGTATTGGAGTTTCAGCCTCAGCAGTAGTCCTTCCAATGAACACCCAGGACTGATCTCCTTTAGGATGGACTGGTTGGATCTCCTTGCAGTCCAAGGGACTCTCAAGAGTCTTCCCAACACCACAGTTCAAAAGCATCAATTTTCAGTGCTCAGCTTTCTTCACAGTCCAACTCTCACATCCATACATGACCACTGGAAAAACCATAGCCTTGACCAGATGGACCTTTGTTGGCAAAGTAATGTCTCTGCTTTTTAATATGCTATCTAGGTTGGTCATAACTTTCCTTCCAAGGAGTAAGTGTCTTTTAATTTCATGGTTGCAGTCACCATCTGCAGTGATTTTGGAGCCCCAAAAAATAAAGTCTGACACAGTTTCCACTGTCTCCCCATCTATTTCCCATGAGGTGATGGGACCAGATGCCATGGTCTTAGTTTTCTGAATGATAAGCTTTAAGCCAACTTTTTCACTCTCCTCTTTCACTTTCATGAAGAGGCTTTTTAGTTCCTACCCACTTTCTGCCATAAGGGTGGTGTCATCTGCATATCTGAGGTGATTGATATTTCTCCTGGCAATCTTGATTCCAGCTTGTGCTTCTTCCAGCCCAGCGTTTCTCATGATGTACTCCGCATATAAATTAAATAAGCAGGGTGACAATATACAGCCTTGACATACTGCTTTTCCTATTTGGAACCAGTCTGTTGTTCCATGTCCTGTTCTAACTGTTCTTTCCTGACCTGCATATAGGTTTCTCAAGAGGCAGGTCAAGTGGTCTGGTATTCCCATCTCCTTCAGGATTTTCCACAGTTTATTGTGATCCGCACAGTTGAAGGCTTTGGCATAGTCAATAAAGCAGAAATAGATGTTTTTTTGGAACTCTCTTGCTTTTTTGATGATCCAGTGGATATTGGCAATTTGATCTCTGGTTCCTCTGCCTTTTCTAAAACCAGCTTGAACATCTTCAGCATGACTCCTCATAGGGTAAAGCAATTGGAGATTCATTCCCAGTTGACTGAAACTCTACGATGAGAATGGCAGGACAATTAAGGGAGAAGGCTGGCCCCTGCCCAGACCACATATTTCTTATTCTTGAAGTCAGGAGACCTCCCTGGCCACATGTGTGCAGAAAAGACTTCTTGGAGGCCAAAGGGGAGTTGCATCAAGGGATGTTCCTTACCCAGACATCTTTTTGGTAATACCCATCTTGGCTAAGTTATGTGTGCACACATGGTAGGTTCCTAATATATACCAAATATGGACTGTGAAACAGGCAAGTCAAAATGATTGGCCAAAGGAGACTCAGGAATGCCCTTTAAAAGTAATTCAAACTGCCATAAGGGCTCAACTCACCACCTCTCTCTCTCCCTGAGTTGCCTGTTTGCCTATAAACATGTACTATATTTTTTCCCTCTTAATAAATAATTTACTACCTTCACTACTTCCCATCTTTGTTGAAATTCTTTTCCTCAAAGCTATAGGGCCAGGGCCCTTGTCAGTGACCACTGGTCTACTGGCTAGGATCTGGTGCTTTAACCACTGCGACCCAGCCCAATCTCTGACTGGGAACCCAAGCCATACTCCAAGCTATTGCAGGCCAAGGCCACCCAAGATCAAGCCTAAGCTAATGGGTGGCACAGGGAGAGAGATCCAGAGAAAGGTGCTGCTAAAGTGCCTGTGTTCTCAGTACAGTGACTTCTCTTTTTTCTCTGATTTATTGATTTTTTTTTCTTTTTTGGTTAAGAAAAGTCACTGGTTTATAGGATCAGTACTCAGTCTCCCAGAGATGGGAGGAAGATTGAAGAGAAATTAAATTAAATTATAAAAATGAATAAACTCAGCCATCCTCTGTCTGTGGGATTTCCCAGGCAAAAGTACCAGAGTGGGTTGCCATTTCCCTCTCCAGGGTATCTTACCAACTCAGGGATCAAACCCATGTCTCCTGCAGTGCAGGTGGATACTTTACAAATTGAGCCACCAGGAAAGCCTGTTATGATGTGGAAGGAGTTAAAAATCACTCAACCTGGAATTATAACTTCAGGGAATGACAACAGTGAAGCTAATTAGGTAGATTTTGGAAATGTAGCTGTTAAATTCTTCCTGTCCTTATTTTATTCCCAAGAGTCATTTAAAATTATGAAGCTAATGTTCAGAAGTGGAATTTACAGCTTTACTTCTCCTAGAGTTCGCGTCTCATATTTTCGTTTTTTGTGCCTGGTGATGTATGCTTCCAACTTAAAATGACTGGAGTAGCAGATGATGACTTGTCTTTTCTCTGACAAGATTTCAAATATGTTTGTGACACTGGTTCACAGTTTAGGTGTCCAATTGTTGTGTGATATTTTTTCATCCCTTTCCTTTTCTGAGCAAAGGATGAAATGATTATTGATTCCTGTCATCCTCCTGTAACCTGTACACAAGAGGTGATAGTCCCAGATCCTGGGCAGCTTGGGCTCCAAAATTGCTGCTGACAGTGACAGCTGCCATGAAATTAAAAGATGCTAACTCCTTGGAAGAAAAGTTATGACAAACCTAGACAGTGTATTAAAAAGCAGAGACATCATTTTTCCAACAAAGGTTTGAGTAGTCAAAGCTGTGGTTTTTCCAGTAGTCATGTAAGGTGTGAGACTTGGACTAAAGAAGACTGTGTGCTGAAGAATTATTGCTTTCAAACTGTGGTGCTGGAAGACTCTTGAGAGTCCCTTGGACTGCAAGGAGAGTCAATCCTGAAGAAAATCAACCCTGAGTATTCATTGGAAGGACTGATGCTGAAACTAAAGCTCCAGTACTTTGGCCACCTGATGAGAAGGACTGACTCATTAGAAAAGTCTCTGATGCTGGAAAAGATTGAAAACAACAGGAGAAGCAGACGACAGAGGATGAGGTGGTTGGATGGCATCACTGATTCAATGGGAATGAGTTTGGGCAAACTCTGGGAGACAGGACAGGGAAGTTTTGTGTGCTGCAGTTCATGGGATCACAAAGAGTTGGACATGACTTAGTGACTGAATAACAACAATAAATATAATTTTTGAACTTGGAAATAACAACTCAATGTTTAGTCCAATTTCATTTTATGAGGGAAACTGAGCTACAGTAAGTTCGATGATTAACTTGACAGAAAATGAAGTTAACACATCAATACCATCGCTTTGATAAATTTGAAAATTGATTGTAATTCAGAAGCTAGAGTGACTTGGTATCCTATGGTTCCTAACTGTTTCATTGGTATTAGCGAATAGGAATGAGCCTTTCATATCAAATGTGTTGAAAGTTTGGGAGCATATACTTTAAGTGCTTGGATGGACTAGCTTGGTTTCTGCAGCTCCCTTAGAATAAACATCATATTATGATTCCAGGTATAGAATATGTAATGGGGTGAAAAATTTTGTTGTTTCTGAGGTTGACATGAATGAGAAGCTCTGAGGCATGGAGGGATGTAGTTGAGAGGGAAGCTAGGGCTTAGGAGAAAATAAAATACCAGCTTAATCTGCCTTTACAGTTAAGGAGAATTACATAATTCTCTGTTGTAAATATATACATGCATTCCCATTCTGTTTTGATGAAGATGCTCTGTAATTAATATTCCTCCTCATATCTTTAGATTTTATTTATCCACTGGTTCTTTCATTAGCCTACTAAGGTGTTCTTTCTTGCTCCTAATATTTTGTCTACCTCATTTTTCTCTCAAGTTAATGGATTGTTTCTCCCCCCCTTTACCTCCCAGCTGTATTCTGCTTTCACTGCCTGTCATGTCTCATCCCCTTCATGCAACTACTCATTAAAACTTGGCTTCTCAAACCCCACCTACTGTTCTTCTATAACATATCAGAGGTCACCTAAAATCTTGGTAATTTTTTTCAGCAAACATTTACCTAGCACCTACTACTGGCCAAGCATTGTCCTGGGTGTGTGGGGAGAATCAAGATGTTCCTGTCATTTCCTCACTGACTCTCCTATCCTACGGCTGATGTGTATCATATATGTGCCTCCCTTTACATTTCCATCATCCTAATTCAGGCCTGCATTGCCCTTTGTTAGATGTATTGTAAAAATTTCCTACATGGTCTATGTGCTCATTCTCCTCCTACACCATTCATCCACTAGAATCTTTTTCTTAAATGTAGATCCAAGCATGTCTCTTAGGCTCAAGTACTTATTCCAACAAATTTCTCAGCACGGCATCCAAAGTCTTTGATAACCTAGCCCTATCTTCCCATGGATATTTCGTCTCCCGCGAACTCCTCTCTGAGAGGCCCCAGCCACACCATATTATTAGCTTTGTCTCCTAGAAAATTCCTCTTCATCCTGCTTGTCCTCTTGTTGTTCCCTCTTTTTGTTACACCCATCCTATTAATATTCTCCCCATCCTCCAAAGCCCAGTTCAGATGCCATTCATTTTAAGGAGTCTCTTCTATTTCCCTTGTCAGCATTCATTGCTACTTTTATGTCATTGCAATAGCTTGATGCTATCATCCTCAAAGACAATAGGCTCTTGATTTGGCTCAGGAAATACCTGCTGGTTGAGTCTCTAAGAATCCCTGGCAAAGTACCTGCTTGTACATGGTTTGTTGTTCAGTTGCTAAGTCGTGTCTGACTCTTTGTGACCCTATGGACTGCAGCACTCCAGGCTTCCCTGTCCTTCACTATCTCCTGGAGTTTGCTCAAGCTCTTGTTCATTGAGTCGGTGATGCTATCTAACCATCTTGTCCTCTGCCGCCCCCTTCACCTTTTGCCTTCAATTTTCCCAGCATTAGGGTCTTTTCCAACTAGTCAGCTCTTCACATCAGGATGCAGTCACCATCCACAGTGATTTTGGAGCCCAAGAAAATAAAATCGGTCACTGTTTTCACTTTTTGCCCATCTATTTATTTTGAAGTGATGAGACCAGATGCCATGATACTCGTTTTTTGAATGTTAAGTTTTAAGCCAGCTTTTTTACTCTCCTCTTTCATCCTCTTCAAGAGGCTCATTGGTTCCTCTTCACTTTCTGCCATTAGAGTGGTATCATCTGCCTATTTGAGGTTGTTGATATTTCTCCCAGCAATCTTGATTCGAGTTGTGAGCCATCCAGCCTGGCATTTCATATGATGTACTCTGCATACAAGTTAGCAGGGTGACAATATACAGCCTTGATGCACTATTTTTCCAATTTTGAACCAATCCATTGTTCCGTATCTGGTTCTAACTGTTGCTTTTTGACCTGAATACAGGTTTCTCAGGAGGCAGGTAAGGTGGTCTGGTATTCCTATCTCTTGAAGAATTTTCAACAGTTTGTAATGGTCCACACAGTCAGAGGCTTTAGTGTAGTTATTGAAGCAAAAGTAGATGTTCTGGAACTCTCTTGCTTTCTTCTTTTTTTTTTTTTTTTTTTTTTTATTAGTTCTCGATGATCCAATTTGATCTCTGGCTCCTCTGCCTTTTCTAAATCCAGCTTGAACATCTGGACATTCTCGGTTCACATACTGTTGAAGCTTAGCTTGAAGGATTTGGAGCATTACCTTGCTAGCATGTGAAATGAGAGCAATTGTACAGCTTTTTGAACATTCTTTGGCATTGCCCTTCTTTGGTATTGGAATGAAAACTGACCTTTTCCAGTCCTGTGGCCACTGCTGAGTTTTTTAAATTTGCCGGCATATTGAGTGCAGCACTTTCACAGCATCATCTTTCAGGATTTGAAATAGCTCAGCTGGAATTCCATCACATCCACTAGCTTTATTCGTAGTGATGCTTTCTAAGTCCTACCTGACTTCACATTCCAGGATGTCTGGCTCCAGGTGAGTGATCACACCGTCGTGATTATCTGGGTCGTGAAGATCTTTTTTGTACAGTTCTTCTGTGTATTCTTGCCTCCTCTTCTTAATATCTTCTGCTTCTGTTAGGTCCATACCATTTCTGTCCTTTATCGAACCCATCTTTGCATGACATGTTCCCTTGGTACCTCTAATTTTCTTGAAGAGATCTCTAGTCTTTCCCATTCTATTGTTTTCCTCTATTTCTTTGCATTGACCACTGAGGAAGGCTTTCTTATCTCTCCTGGCTATTCTTTGGAGCTCTGCATTCAAATGGGAATAGCTTTTCTTTTCTCTTTTGCTCTTCGCTTCTCTTCTTTTCATAGCTATTTGTAAGGCCTCCTCAGACAACCATTTTGCCTTTTTGCATTTCTTTTCCATGGGGATGGTCTTGATGGTGCTGAATTCTCCTAACTTTTGCTTATCTGGAAATCTTTTGATTTCTCCATCAAAACTGAACCAGAGTCTTGCTGGGTAGAATATTCTTGATTGTAACTTCTTTCCTTTCATGCATTTCACTCCAAATGCATCATACCATTCCCTTCTGGGTTGTAGAGTTTCTGTTGAGAAATCAGCTGAAAACGTGATGGGACTTCCCTTGTATGTTATTTGTTGTTTTCCCCTTGTTGCTTTTGATATTTTATCTTTGTCTTTAGTTTTTGTCAGCTTGATTACTATGTATCTTGGTGTGTTCCTCCTTGGGTTTATCCTGCCTGGGACTCTGTGCTTCCTGGACTTGGTTGACTATTTCCTTTCCCATGTTAGGGAAGTTTTCAACTATTGTCTCTTCAAATATCTTCTCAGGTCCTTTCTTTCTTCTTCTGAAAACCCTTATAATGGGAATGTTGGTGTATTTAATGTTGTCCCAGAGGTCTCTTAGGCTGTCTTCAATTTTTTTTTTCATTCTTTTTCAATATTCTGTTCTGTGGCAGTAATTTCCACCATTCTGTCCTCCAGGTCATATACCCATTCTTCTGCCTTAGTTATTCAGCTATTAATTCCTTCTAGTTCACCTCTGTTTGTTTGTTCTTTAGTTCTTCTAGGTCTTTGGTAAACATTTCTTGTATCTTCTCCATCATTTTCTTGAGATCCTGGATCATCTTCACTATCACTGTTCTGAATCCTTTTTCTGGAAGTTTGCCTGTCTCCACTTCATTCATTTGTTTTTCTGGGGTATTATCTTGTCCCTTCATCTGGGATATAAATTTCTGCTTTTTCATCTTAATCAACTTTATGTGATGTGGTTTTTGTTCTGGCTGCTGTGGGATTATGGTTCTTTTTGCTTCTTCTGTCTGCCTTCTAATGGGGGAAGCTAAGAGACTTGTGTAAGCTTCCTAATGATGGGTACTGGAGGTGGGAAAAATCAGGTCTTGTTCTGGTGGGCAGCGCAGTGCTCAGTAAAGCTTTAATCCAATTATCTGCTGATGGGTGGGATTGTGCTCCATCCCCGTTAGTTGTTTGGCCTGAGATGACCTAGCCCTGGGGTCTACTGGGCTCTATGGTAGGGTTCATGGTGACTCCCAAGAGGACTTACGCCAAGGAGCACCTTCCAGGACTGCTGCTGCCAGTGCCCTTGTCTCTGTGGTGAGAACCTGCCAACCCATGCCTCCACAGGAGACCCGCCAACACTAATGCGTAGTTTTGGTTCAGTGTCTCAGTGGTAAAGAATCCACCTGGAATGTAGGAGACTGCCTGCAGTACAGGAGATCTGAGTTACGATCCCTGTTTTGGGAAGTTCCCTTGGAGAAGGAAATGACAATCCATTCCAATATTCTTGCCTGGAAAATCCCATGGACAGAAGACCCTGGCAGGCTGTAGTCCATAGGTTTGCAAAGAGTCAGACATGACTGAGTGACTAAATCACACCTGTGCTGTCACTGCTCCTTTCCCCTGGGTCTTGGTTCACACAAAGATTGTTTGTGCCCTCAAAGAGTGAAGTATCTGTTTCTCCCAGTCCTGTGCAAGTCTCATAATCAAATCCCACTGGTCTTCAGTCAGATTCCCTGGGTGTTTCTAGTCTGTTTATTGGGTCCCCAGACTGGGAAGCCTGATGTGGGGCTCAGAACCTTCATAACAGTGGGAGAATTTCTTTGGTATTATTATTCTCCAGGTTGTGGGTTACCCACTAAGGGATATGGGATTTGATTTTATTATGATTATGCCCCTCTTAGCATAGCACTGCAGCTTCTTCTTTGTTTTGGGGTGTGGGGTATCTTTTTTTGATCGGTTCCAGAGCATTCTTGCCAATGATTGTTCAACAGCTAATTCCAATTTTTGTGCTCTCACAGGAGGAGACAAGTGCACATCCTTCTATTCTTCCCTCTTAAACCAATCCCCCAGTATGTACATTTTAACAATATTACTTTCTCAAATCTGTGACTATGAAATATTTTTCCATTATTTGTATCTTCTTTGATTTCTTTCATCATTGGCTATAGTTATCAGAGTAGAAGATACCTTCTACCTCCTTGGTAAAGTGTATTCCTAAATATGTTATTGTATTTGATGCTATTGTAAACAGGATCATTTTTAATTTTCTTTTTCAGATTATCTGTTGTCAGTGTTTAGAAACACTATTAATTTAATATGTTAATCTTGTATTTGGTCACTTTACTAAATTTGATAATTAGATCTAAGGTTTTTGGGGAGTAGAGTCTTTAGGTTTCTCTACATATAAAATTCATGTCATGAGCAAATAAAGATTATTTTTCTTCTTACTTTCCAATTCCAATGACTTTTATTTTTCATCTTACCCAATCCCTCTGGCAAGATCTTCCAGTACTAGGTTGAGTAGCTTTCAGAGTTTTGCTTGTTCCTGAACTTAGAGAAAAATCTTTCAACCTTTTAACATTGAGTATATTGCCTCTGGGCTTAACATATATGGTCTTTATTATGTTGCTTTACATTCCTCCTATACTTAATTTGTAAAGAATTTTTATCACAAAAAACATGTTTATTTTTTGTCAAATGGTATTTCTGCTTCTACTGAGATGCTCATATGGTTTTTGCTTTTTCTCTATTAATTCAATACATCACATTGATCAGTTGTCATATATTAAATCATTCTTGCATCCCAGGTATAAAACCCACTTGATCAAGGTAAATTGTCTTTTTAATGTGTTGCTGAATAAAAATTGCTAGTATTTATTGCAGTTTTTGCATCTATATTCATCGAGGATATTGGTCTATAGTCTTCAGTTCATGTCCATTTTCTTGCTTTGGTATAAAGGTAATCCTGGTCCCTTAAAAAGACTTTGGGAGTATTCCCCTATCTGATTTTTTGGAAGACTTTAAAAAGATTTCCATTAATTCTTCTTTTTTTCATTTTTGAATATATATTTTTAATACTTCTTTTAAATTTTTTATTGGAGTATAGCTGATTTACAATGTTGTGTTAGTTTCTGCTGTACAGCAAAGTGAATCAATTATATGTGTACATATATATACCCTTTTTTAAAAATAACTTCCCCATATTGACCATCAAAATATATTGAGTAGAGTTCCCTATGCTACATAGAAGGTTCTTAATATTTATTTAATATATAGTAGTGTATATATATCAGAGAAGGCAATGGCACCCCACTCCAGTACTCTTGCCTGGAAAATCCCATGAACCGAGGAGCCTAGTAGGCTACAGTCCATGGGGTCGCGAAGAGTCAGACACGACTGAGCGACTTCTCTTTCACTTTTCACTTTCATGCACTGGAGAAGGAAATGGCAGCCCACTCCAGTATTCTTGCCTGGAGAATCCCAGGGACGGGAGCCTGGTGGGCTGCCATCTATGGGGTCGCACAGAGTCGGACACAACTGAACTGACTTAGCAGCAGCAACAGTGTATATATATAATGGTCATCTGAGTTAAATTCACCCACTCCAGTCCACTGTAGTTCGCTGATTCCTAGAATGTCGACATTCGCTCTTGCCATCTCCTGTTTGACCACTTCCAATTTGCCTTGATTCATGGACCTAACACTCCAGGTTCCTATGCAACATTGCTCTTTACAGCATCAGACCTTGCTTCTATCATCAGTCCCATCCACAACTGGGTATTGTTTTGTTTTGGCTCCATCCCTTCATTATTTCTGGAGTTATTTCTCCACTGATCTCCAGTAGCATATTGGGCACCTACCGACCTGGAGAGTTCCTCTTTCAGTATCCTATCATTTTGCCTTCTCATACTGTTCATGGAGTTCTCAAGGCAATAATACTGAAGTGGTTTGCCATTCCCTTCTCCAGTGGACTACATTCTGCTGGCTCGCTTCAGCAATATGTGAACCGAGAACTTCCAGATATTCAAGCTAGTTTTAGAAAAGGCAGAGGAACCAGAGATCAAATTGCCAATATCCACTGGATCATCAAAAAAGCAAGAGAGTTCCAGAAAAACATCTATTTCTGCATTATCGACTACGCCAAAGTCTTCGGCTGTGTGGATCACAATAAACTGTGGAAAATTCTGAAGGAGATGGGAATACCAGACCACTTGACCTGCCTCTTGAGAAACCTATATGCAGGTCAGGAAGCAACAGTTAGAACTGAACATGGAACAACAGACTGGTTCCAAATAGGAAAAGGAGTATGTCAAGGCTGTATATTGTCACCCTGCTTATTTAACTTATATGCAGAGTACATCATGAGAAATGCTAGCCTGGATGAAGCACAAGCTGGAATCAAGATTGCAAGGAGAAATATCAATAACCTCAGATATGCAGATGAACAACCTAACCATCATATGGCAGAAACGTGAAGAGGAAACTAAAAAGCCTCATTCGATGAAAGTGCAAAAGAGGAGAGTAGAAAAGTTGGCTTAAAGCTCAACATTCAGAAAACTAAGAGTTTGGCATCTGGTCCCATCACTTCATGGCAAATAGATAGGGAGACAGTGGAAACAGTGTAAGAGTTTATTTTTTTGGGCTCCAAAATCACTGCAGATGGTGGCTGCAACATGAATTAAAAAGACACTTACTCCTCTGAAAGAAAGTATATGACAACCAGATAGATATAAAAAGCAGAGAATTACTTTGCCAACAAAGTCCATCTGGCTCAAGGTCTTACTGGTCTTATTCCCAGGTGGTCATAGTACCTGGATGTGGAGTTGGACTGTGAAGAAAGCATGGTGCCGAAAATCTGAGCTTGTGAAACTAATGGTGATATGCAGAAGACCTTGAGAGTCCCTTGGACTGCAAGGAGATCCAACCAGTCCATCCTGAAGGAGATAAGTCCTGGGTGTTCACTGGAAGGACTGATGCTGAAGCTGAAACTCCAATACTTTGGCCACCTCATGCAAAGAGTTGACTCATTGGAAAAGACCCTGATGCTGGGAGGGATTGGGGGCGGGAGGAGAAGGGGACGACAGAGGATGAGATGGGTGGATGGCATCACCAACTGTATGGGCATGAGTTTGAGTAAACTCCAGGAGTTTGTGATGGACAGGGAGGCCTGGCGTGCTGCGATTCATGGGGTCGCAAAGAGTCGGACACTACTGAGAGACTGAACTGGACTGAACTGAGTGTATATATGTCAACCCCAATTTCCTACCCCATAACCCTGGTAGCCATAAGTTTATTTTCAACATCTGTGACTCAACTTCTGCTTTGCAATAAGTTCATTTGTATCCTCTTTCAAGTTCTCACACATTAGTGATATCATGTGATATTTGCCTTCCTGTGTCTGACTTACTTCACTCAGTATGACAGTTTCTAGGTACATCCATGTTGCTGCAAATGGCATTAATTCATTCTCTTTTATGGCTCAGTAATATCTCACTGTGGGCTTCCTGGTTTGTACGAATGATAAAGAACCTACTGCCAATTAAAGAGATGTAAGTGACCCAGGTTTGATATTTGGGTTGGGAAGATCCCCTGGAGGAGGGCAGGGGAACCCACTCCAGTATTATTGCCTCGGAAATCCTATGAAGAGAGAAGCCTGGTGGGCTACAGCCCATAGGGTCGCAAAGACAGAAAGCAACTGAGCACACAGAACACTCAATGTTCCATTGTATACACGTACCGTATCTTACATATCTATGTCACGGTTGACTGATATTTAGGCTACTCCCATGACCTGGCTATTGCAAATAGTGCTATAATGAACACTGGGGTGCATCCATGCATGCTCAGTAACTCAGGCATGTCGGATTCTTTGAAAACAGCGTGCTGCAGCTCATGGGGTCGCAAAGAGTTGGAGACAACTTAGCGACTGAAAAACAAGAACAAGGGTCAAAACGGATCTTGCTGCGATTTATGTCAGAGTGTTCTGCATAGGTTTTTTTCTAATAATTTTATAGTGTCTAGCTTTATATTTAGGGCTTTAACCCATTTTGAATTTAGTTTTATTTATGGTGTTAGGAAGTGTACTTCATGCCATTCTTTTACATGCAACAGTCCAGTTTCCCCAGCACCACTTATTGAAGAGGTTGTCCTTTCTCCATTGTATATTCTTGCCTCATTTGTCATAGACTGGATGAACATATGTGTTGTCAGGGAATGTTTGACTGGAGGATTTTTACGTGCTGTCTCTCATGAGTCCTTTGTCCCTCTTCAAGCGGAACAGCACGCTGCTCCCAGGGACTGAGGTCATTGTGTGAGGCAGGCTTGGGTCTCCTTTAGTAAACATTCTCTTTAGGACAAAACTGCTTAGTCTCGTTCCCCTTTCTTGAGATATGGATTGCCTACCGACCTTGTGACTAACATTACCCCTTGTTCCCTTGGTAACAGTTGCTGTACATTTGGTTTTCTGATCTCTATCATTCCTGAAAGAAGTTTCTTGTACCACAGCCTATATATACTCATAGGAAAATCATTAAAGCACCTTTGTTCCATCAGAGCTTAGGTCCCCGGGTCTTTTTTTTCTCTCTCTCTCTTTCTCTCTTTACTTTCTTATCGTCGACTCCATACCACCAGGTTTTGGTCCATTAAAGGACCTCAACAATGTGTGTGAGATTTTTGCTGGACTTTCTATCCTGTTCCATTGACCTATATTTCTGTTTTAGTTCTACATTACTACATCAGTTCTACATTACTACAGCTATGTAGCATAGTCTGAATTAGGGCACTTGATTCCTCCAGCTCTATTTTTCTTTCTTAAGATTGGTTTGGCTATTTAGGGTCATTTGTGATTCCATAAAAATTACAATATTTTTGTTCTAATTCTGTGAAAATGCCATTGGTGATTTTTTTCATTTATTTTTATTAGTTGGAGGCAAATTACTTTACAATATTGTAGGGTTTTTGCCATGCATTGACATGAATCAGCCATGGATTTACATGTGTTCCCCATCCCAATCTTCGCTCCCACCTCCCTCTCTACCCAATTCCTCTGGGTCTTCCCAGTGCACCAGCCCTGAGCACTTGTCTCATGCATCCAACCTGGGCTGGTGATCTGTTTCACCCTTGATAGTATACTTGTTTCAATGCGATTCTCTCAGAACATCCCACCCTTGCCTTCTCCCACAGAGTTCCAAAGTCTGTTCTGTACATCTGTGTCACATTTTCTGTTTTGCATATAGGGTTATCATTACCATCTTTTAAAATTCCATATATATGTGTTAGTATACTGTATTGGTGTTTATCTTTCTGGCTTACTTCACTCTGTATAGTGGGATCCAGTTTCATCCATCTCATTAGAACTGATTCAAATGAATTCTTTTTAATGGCTGAGTAATATTCCATGGTGTATATGTACCACAATGTCCTTATCCATTCGTCTGCTGATGGGCATCTAGGTTGCTTCCATGTCCTGCAAATTGTAAACAGTGCTGTGATGAATATTGGGGTGCATGTGTCTCTTTCAGATCTGGTTTCCTCAGTGTGTATGCCCAGAAATGGGATTACTGGGTCATATGGCAGTTCTATTTCCAGTTTTTTAAGGAATCTCCACACTGTTCTCCATAGTGGCTGTACTAATTTGCATTCCCACCAACAGTGTAAGAGGGTTCCCTTTTCTCCACACCCTCTCCAGCATTTATTGCTTGTAGACTTTTGGATAGCAGCCATCCTGACTGACGTGTAATGGTACCCCACTGTGGTTTTGATTTGCATTTCTCTGATAATGAGTGATGTTGAGCATCTTTTCATGTGTTTGTTAGCCACCTGTGATGTCGTTCTTTGGATAATGTCGCTTGGTCTTGCCCATGTTTTTTGGGTATTTATTTTTCTGGAATTGAGCTGCACGAGTTGCTTGTATATTTTTGAGATTAATCCTTTGTCTGTTTCTTCATTTGCTATTATTTTCTCCCAATCTGAGGGCTGTCTTTTCACCTTACTTATAGTTTCCTTTGTAGTGCAAAAGCTTTAAGTTTCATTAGGTCCCATTTGTTTATTTTTGCTTTTATTTCCAATATTCTGGGAGGTGGGTCATAGAGGATCCTGCTGTGATTTATGTCAGAGAGGGTTTTGCCTATGTTCTCCTCTAGGAGTTTTATAGTTTCTGGTCTTACATTTAGATCTTTAATCCATTCTGAGCTTATTTTTGTGTATGGTGTTAGAAAGTGTTCTAGTTTCATTCTTTTACAAGTGGTTGATCAGTTTTCCCAGCACCACTTGTTAAAGAGGTTGTCTTTTTTCCATTGTATATCCTTGCCTCCTTTGTCAAAGATAAGGTGTCCATAGGTTCGTGGATTTATCTCTGGGCTTTCTATTCTGTTCCACTGATCTATATTTCTGTCTTTGTGCCATTACCATACTGTCTTGAAGACTGTGGCTTTGTAGTAGAGCCTGAAATCAGGCAGGTTGATTGCTCCAGTTCCATTCTTCTTTCTCAAGATTGCTTTGGCTATTCGAGGTTTTTTGTATTTCCATACAAATTGTGAAATTATTTGTTCTAGTTCTGTGAAAAATACCATTGGTAGCTTGATGAGGGATTGCATTTGAATCCATAGATTGCTGGGTTATAGATATTAGTAATTTCACAATATTTATCTCTTCCAATCCAATGAACATGGGTATATTCATTCTCCATGTGTTTGGTCCCTCTTTGACTCTTTCACCAGTGTTTTTATTAGTTTTTCTTATGTATAAGGTCTTTTTTTTTTTTTTTTTAGGTAGATATACTCCTAAGTATTTTATTCTTTTTGTTGCAATGGTGAATGGTATTGTTTCCTTAATTTCTCTTTCTGTTTTCTAATTGTTAGTGTATAGGAATGCAAGGGATTTCTGTGTGTTGATTTTATATCCTGCAACATTGCTGTATTCATTGATTAGCTGTAGTAATTTTCTGGTAGAGTCTTTAGGGTTTTCTATGTAGAGGATCATGCCATCTGCGAATAGTGCGAGTTTTACTTCTTCTTTTCTTATCTGGATTCCTTTTATTTCCTTTTCTGCTCTGACTGCTGTGGCCAACACTTCCAAAACTATTTTGAATAGTAATGGTGAGAGTGGGCACCGTTGTCTTGTTCCTGATTTCAGGGGAAATGCTTTCAATTTTTCACCATTGATGGTAATGCTTGCTGTGGGTTTGTCATATATAGCTTTTATTATGTTGAGGTATGTTCCTTCTATTCTTGCTTTCTGGAGAGTTTTTATCATAAATGGATGTTGAATTTTGTCAAAGGCTTTTTCTGCATCTATTGAGATAATCATATGGTTTTTTATCATTCAATTTGTTAATGTCCTGTATTACATTGATTGATTTGAGAATATTAAAGAATCCTTGCATTCCTGAGATAAAGCCCACTTGGTCATGATGTATGATCTTTTTAATTCTATTTGCTAGAATTTTGTTAAGGATTTTTGCATGTATGTTCATCAGTGATATTGGCCTATAGTTTTCTTTTTTTGTGTGGCATCTTTGTCTGGTTTTGGTATTAAGGTGATGGTGCCCTAATAGAATGACTTTGGAAGTTTGCCTTCTTCTGCAGTTTTCTGGAAGAGCTTGAGTAAGATAGATGTTAGCTCTTCTCTAAATTTTTGGTAGAGTTCAGCTGTGAAGCCATCTGGTCCTGGGCTTTTGTTTGCTGGAAGATTTCTGATTACAGTTTCGATTTCCGTGCTTGTGATGGGTCTGTTAAGATCTTCTATTTCATTCTGGTTCAGTTTTGGAAAGTCATACTTTTCTAGGAATTTGTCCCGTTCTTCCAAGTTGTCCATTTTATTGGCATAGAGCTGCTCGTAATAGTCTCTCATGATCCTTTGTGTTACAGATTTGTCTGTTGTGATCTCTCCATTTTAATTTCTAATTTTCTTGATTTGGTTGTTCTCCCTTTGTTTCTTGATGAGTCTGGCTAACGGTTTGTCAATTTTATTTACTTTTTCAAAAAACCAACTTTTGGCTTTGTTGATTTTTGCTATGGCCTCTTTTGTTTCTTTTGTATTTATTTCTGCCCTAATTTTTAAGATTTCTTTCCTTCTGCTTAACCCTGGGTTTCTTCATTTCTTCCTTCTCTAGTTGCTTTAGGTGTAGAGTTAGGTTATTTATTTGACTTTTTTCTTGTTTTTGAGGTAAGCCTGCATTGCTATGAACCCTCCCCCTAGCACTACTTTTACAGTGTCCCATAGGTTTTTGGTTGTTGTGTTTTCATTTTCATTCATTTCTATGCATATTTTGATTTCTCTTTTGATTTCTTCTGTGATTTGTTGTTTATTCAGAAGCATGTTATTTAGCCTCCATAAGTTGGAATTTTTAATAATTTTTTTCCTGTAATTGAGATCTAATCTTACTGCACTGTGGTCAGAAAAGATGTCTGGAATGATTTCAATTTTTTTGAATTTACTAAGGCTAGATTTATGGCCCAGGATGTGATCTATTCTGGAGAAGGTTCCGTGTGCACTTGAGAAAAAGGTGAAGTTGACTGTTTTGGGGTGAAATGTCCTATAGATATCGATTAGGTCCAGCTGGACCATTGTGTCATTTAAAGTTTGTGTTTCCTTGTTAATTTTCTGTTTAGTTGATCTGTCAATAGGTGTGAGTGGGGTAGTAAAGTCTCCCACTATTATTGTGTTATTGTTATTTCTCCCTCCATTCTTGTTAGCATTTGCCTTGCACATTGTGGTGCTCCTATATTTGGTGCATATATATTTATAATCATTATATCTTCTTTTTGGATTGATCATTTGATCATTATGTAGTGTCCTTCTTTGTCTCTTTTCACAGCCTTTATTTTAAAGTCTATTTTATCTGATATAAGTATTGCGACTTCTGCTCTCTTTTGGTCGCTGTTTGCATTAAATATTTTTTTCCAGCCCTTCACTTTCAGTCTGTATGTGTCCCTTGTTTTGAGGTGTGTCTCTTGTAGACAGCATATATAGGGGTCTTGTTTTTGTATGTATTCAGCCAGTCTTTGTCTTTTGGTTGGGGCATTCAACCCATTTACACTTAAGGTAATTATTGATAAAAGTGGTCCTGTTGCCATTTGCTTTGTTTCTTTGGATTCACGTTCATACAACCTTTCTGTGTTTCCTGTCTAGAAAAGATCCTTTAGCATTTGTTGAAGAGCTGGTTTGGTGGTGCTGAATTCTCTCAGCTTTTGCTTGTCTGTAAAGGTTTTGAATTCTCCTTCATATCTGAATGGGATCCTTGCTGGGTACAGAAATCTGGGTTTTAGGCTTTCATTACTTTAAGTATGTCCTACCATTCCCTTCTGGCCTGAAGAGATTCTATTGAAAGATCAGCTGTTATCCTTATGGGAATCGCCTTGTATGTAATTTGTCGTTTCTCCCTTGCTGCTTTTAATATTTGTTCTTTGTGTTTGATCTTTGTTAATTTGACTAATATCTGTCTTGGGGGTGTTTCGCCTTGGGTTTATCCTGTTTGGGACTCTTTGGGTTTCTTGGACTTGTGTCACTATTTCTTTCCCCATTTGGGGGAAGTTTTCAGCTATTATCTCCTTGAGTATCTTCTCATGGCCTTTCCTTTTGTCATCTTCTTCTGGGACTCTTATGATTCAAATGTTGGGGCGTTTCACATTGTCCCAGAGGTCCCTGAGGTTGTCCTCATTTCTTTTCATTTTTCTTTCTTTTTTCCTCTCTGCTTCATTTATTTCCACCATTTTATCTTCTACCTCACTTATCCTATCTTCTGCCTCTGTTATTCTATTGTTGGTTCCCTCCAGAGTGTTTTTTATCTCATTTATTGCATTATTCATTTTTAATTGGCTCTTTTTTATTTCTTCTAGGTCCTTGTTAAACATTTCTTGCATCTTCTCAATCCTTGTCTCCAGGCTATTTATCTGTAACTCTATTTTGTTTTCAAGATTCTGGATCATTTTTATTATCATTATTCTAAATTCTTTTCCAGGTAGATTCCCTATCTCCTCCTCTTTTGTTTGGCTTGGTGGGCATTTTTCATGTTCCTTTACCTGCTGCATATTTCTCTGCCTTTTCATCTTATTTAGATTGCTGTGTTTGGGGTGGCCTTTCTGTATTCTGGTAGTCTGTGTTTCCTTTTTATTGTGGAGATTTCTCCCCGTGGGTGGGGTTGGATGTTTTGCTTGTTGAGGTTTGCTGGTTAGGGAAGCTTGTGTCGGTGTTCTGGTGGGTGGAGCTGGATTTCTTCTCTCTGAAGTGCAATGGAATGTCCATTGGTCAGTTTTGAGATGGGTCTATGGGTTTGGTGTGACTTTGGGCCGCCTGTATTTTGAGGCTCAGGGATATGTTCATGCATTGCTGGAGAATTTGTGTGGTATGTCTTGCTCTGGAACTTATTGGCTCTTGGGTGGTGGTTGGTTTCAGTGTAGGTATGGAGGCTTTTGGATGATCTCTTATTAATTAATGTTCCCTGTAGTCAGGAGTTCTCTGGTGTTCTCAGGTTTTGGGCTTAAGCCTCTTGCCTCTGGATTTCAGTCTTATTCTTTCAGTAGCCTCAAGACTTCTCCCTCCATACAGCACTGATAATAAAACTTCTAGGTTAATAGTGAAAGGATTCTCCACAGTGAGGGACACCCAGAGAGGTTCACAGAGTTACATGAAGAAGAGGAGAGGGAGGAAGGAGATAGAGGTGAGCAGGAGGAGAAAAAGGGGGATTCAAGAGAGGAGAGACAGATCTAGGTTGTACTCTGTTCCCTAAGTGTTCTCCACAGCCCAGAACACCCACAGAGATTCACAGAATTGGATTGAGAAGAGAAGGGGGAGGGAGGAAATAGAGGTGATCTGGGGGAGAAAAAGGAGAGTCAAAAGGGGGAGAGAGTGATCAAACCAGTAATCACACTCCTGAGTAAAAATGGGTAGTGAAGGTTGGATTCTTAAATGTCCAAAATTGATATCAAATACTGAAAAACAAAGATTAAAAATCTAGAGTAGAGGTTAGACTCTTAAAAATACAATATTAAAAAAACCACAAAAACACAAAAAATTTAAGAAATATATATGAAGTTTGCTTTAAAAATAGGGTCCTTTTTTTTTTTTTTTGCCAGGTTATAGTGGGTTATAAAAATGAAAATTAAGGAGTAATAGAGGAGTAATAGAGGACTTTGAAAAAAAAGAAAGAGAAAAAAAATTTTTAATTAAAAAAATAATAACTGTAAAAATATATCTAGGAATTTCTCTGGAGCTGTAGCTGTTGTGGGCAGTGTGGGTTCAGTTCAGTTTCAGATAGCTCCTTGTTCCAGCTTACACTTCTTGATATCTATAGGCCCCTTCTGGTGTACTCGGTGTTAACTACAGGGATTTTAATCTGTTGCACCTGTCACTTCTAAAGCGGTTCCCTTTTGTTTATTTGGCTTCTGTTTGCAGGTCTCTACAGTGTCTAATTTCCACCCTGACACAGGCGGGCGGAGGTGGTCTCTTGTTTAGGTTCGCTTGTTCAGTCCTGCTGCGGGGAGGGAGGGGCGCTGCAGACAAATGTCCCTGGCGTGTGTGGGGAGCACTCACGGTGTTCTGGCCACACTGGGTTTGCCCCCGCTCTGGGCGGGTGTGTGTGCTTTCCCCGTCTACACTGCTCAGGCTCCAGGCTGCTCTCCGGGGAGCAGGCCCTGAGTTGCGTGCACTTTCCAGGCCTAAGCCCCTCAGATTCAGGTTTTTGGGTACTCCACAAAGACGCAGCCTCGGTTGGGCCTGCGTTTTGTGCCTTCCCCTCCCGAGCAGCTCAGGAAGCCAGGAGCTTGAGGAGTGCACTGTCCCTGGGTGCAGTGCACCTTATCCCCTCCTCAGTTCCAGCCTCAGTTTCCGGGAGCGCCCGGCCGGGTGCACCTTGTGTCCCTTCTGGAAAGCTGATTTCTGGCTGCGACCCTCTCGGCAGATGTCGACCATCCAGAATCTCAGGAAGTCTTTGGTTAGAGACTGGAAGCCTATTTGCTGTTTGGTAGGGGATGCCGTCTCTGGGGCCGAGTTTGCCCCTTTCTCCTCCTGCCTGCCTCCTGCCCCCGGGGGCGGCTGGGCCAGTCCGCCGCCAGCTAGCTCTTCTCTGGTATTCACTCAGTCCTTCGTTCTGGGAACAGGCAGGTAGTGCCTAAGTTTAGGGCTTTTCCCAGGTTAATTCTCTCTTTCTTGCTATCCCACAGTTTAAGTTGCTATCTCACGTTAGCTCCCTCCGATTGCCCTCAGGGCTTTCAGGCTCTGTTCTTACCCTAAGCAATGCCGCCCGCTCCTCTCTGTTCAGCCCCACTTGCTGGTGGCGGATGCGAGCATCTGGGGTACTTTTCTGCTGGGAGTTGTTTTTAGGCATGTGATCTGTGGGTTTTATTTATTTGCCCTCCCAGTTAGGTTGCCCTCCAAGATTCGAAAACTTCCCCCAGACCCGCCAGTGAGAGGGTTTCCTGGTGTTTGGAAACTTCCTCTATTAAGACTCCCTTCCCGGGACGGATCTCTGTCCCTAACTCTATTGTCTCTGTTTTTACCTTTTATATTTTGTCCTACCTCCTTTCGAAGACAATGGGCTGCTTTTCTGGGTGTCTGATGTCCTCTGCTAGTGATCAGAAGTTGTTTTGTGTAGTTTGCTCAGCGTTCAAATGATCTTTCGATGAATTTGTGGGGGAGAAAGTGGTCTCCCCGTCCTATTCCTCCACCATCTTAGTTCCCTCCCTCAAGCCTGTGTATTTTGAACAGGATTGTATCCCATATTTGTCTTAATTTGTTTAGCTTGAGAAGATATAGTAGGAATTGTTATATAAGCTCCCTATTGCATCAGTAGGTCTTGTCCCCATAAATTAATAGGATATCTGCAATTAAAGGTTGTAAAGTTGCAGGTTGTTGTTCAGGACCTGAACAGGTCAAAATATTAGTACTTTTTTGAATATTTTGCATAGTTACAATTCCAGTTAACATAATAGGAACATCTGTTAAAGGCCAAGAAATCGGCCAATGCTTTTTAGATATTTTAGAAACATCAGCT